>NW_015664186.1:623694-664262 GCF_001515625.1 Sinocyclocheilus rhinocerous | reverse complement strand
GTAGATATGTGGGGTGTGTTAGAACGAGCCGTTTTAGGGGGGCGTGGCAGAGTCTTAACTTTGATAAAGAATATCTGGATGGATTTGAGACTTTAGTCTTTGCAACTTCAGGGATCTTATCTATGCACAATCAGCTTGTAACACTCCAAAGAGAAAGGAAAACTTGAAATCGCATCATATGACCCCTTTAAGATTGAACAATGGCCTAGTTGTTCTTTCTGCCCGGCAAAGTGTGCAGTGATTTGTTAGACAAGCATCAAACATGTGCAGAGGGTAAAATAATGTCTATGTCCTCACTGAAAGCAATTCATGGCAATTCATCTAGCATGCACAAAATAAACTGAAACTTCTTTAAAAAGTTAGATTATCATTTGTGTAGCAATTCCAAGAAGCAATTGCCATTTTTGGTCAAGTAACAGCGCAAACAGTCAAAAAATCTGCTATTTATTATTATATTAAAAATAAAAAATAAAATATAAAAATTAAAAAATTAAAAATAAATGAATTACATGTTTATAAGAAATGCACTGTAAATATGCACAGACCACATCAGAAATGTAAGAGAACCTGACTGGGACATGCTTATCAATGTCTACTCTGAAAGGTGAGATCTTTGTTTATTTTAACATCCTGATCATGTGATTCCTTAGCTTTTTGGGATATTATTAGCCTAAATAAGCTGACGAAATACACAATTACTGAATTTACTGTAACTGTGAAACATTATGTAAGCTGGGCTGGCTAATGAACTTTTACAACTTCCCTTACAAGAATGAACCATGGTTTTACTAAAAATAAAAAATAAAAAATAAAATAAAATAAATAAATAAAATTAATTAATTAATTAAAAATTACATAAATAAAAACATGATTACTATAGTTAAATCATGGTAACCACAAATTAACCATGGTTTTGCTACACTATAACCATAGTTTAACCATGGTATTTGTACAAATGTGGTTATACAAATGGTAATCAATACGCCAAAAAACATGGTTACTACACTTTTATTATAATAATCCATGGTTCATTTTCGTAATGGTTGTTGGGGTAATTTCCATTGTGGTCTGTGCTACTTGCAACGCTTTTCTGTATTTTGAGTATTTGCAGCACATGTTTTGTCAAACTGATTAAGATGTTTTCTTAATTTGCTGGTGCTTTTTCTTAAGTTGCAGCACGTTGAGCTCTCTTGGCCACCATGTAAATATATAAATAATGTTGTGCTTGTTTTTGACTACAACAAAGCAATTAAAAGATGGATGCAATTACTTTTTATAATTAATAAATTATCATAAAACCCTGATTTATAAAATATGATACATAAAGATATATGCAGATTATTATTTTTATTCATTTATTCCAAATAAAGCAATTGCCATT
The DNA here is from genome assembly GCF_001515625.1 of Sinocyclocheilus rhinocerous. Taxonomy (NCBI): domain Eukaryota; kingdom Metazoa; phylum Chordata; class Actinopteri; order Cypriniformes; family Cyprinidae; genus Sinocyclocheilus; species Sinocyclocheilus rhinocerous. Next base: position 662,881 of record NW_015664186.1, on the reverse strand, counting down.
TGTGGTCTGCTAACCATCCTGCACAAAAACCTGCAAAAGTCCGATTTACTTAAGACTTATTAGTCAAAAAATGATGCATTCCTGACCCTAAAAAAGAAATATATTATTGCACACTATATTTTGATTTGTATATTCATATTGCTGATTAAATAACATTGTCTTAATTATGAGGTCCCAGATGAAGATTAGATCACATACTCGAAGCTGTGGAATTCATACATGGTTCATTCTGGCAAATTTGACATACAAATGATCTCATCTGTACTGAGTCTTTTCTGACTTTTTAATAAACCTCTGGTTCAACAACTTGCATCCAACTCACATTCAACTTAATTCAATCTGAATCTAATGTACTTTTTTCATTCTTGAGCTCACTTCCCAGCAAAACTCACTAAATGGAAATCTTTATGCAAAGCATAAGCCGCTACTACTGTTCATCTGCTCAACAGATCCTCGCCGAACATTTCATCAAATGGCCCTCAGATGAATTCCATACCTAAAACCATTTCCCTTAAGACAAACAGCCAGTACAAAAGCCTCAAGCCTGATTCTGCCATTATATTAAAGGCCAGGGCAGATGTTTGGATCGAGCTCCGAAGACTATACTGTTGTAACAGGATGTAAGAGAGGGAGAGGAATTGAATGAGAGAGATATTTAGAGAAATACTTGGGGAATATTTTTTACAAATACCTTTTCATTTTGTAGTCCCGTTCACTCGCTGTGTAATGTTTCAAGACAAGCAGAGCCAGACGTACCTCACTCAGGGGGAATTCACTATGAATGAATTGTGCCTGTTGATAGTCGTTTATTTGCAAATTATGTTTGTGTTGTTTTAGCATCCGATTCACTAAAGGAATTATGCAAATCAGCTAACGGCCCAAACACGGCCAAAAAATCGTCTGAATGCAATTTGCACAGAGCAATTCCCAATCTTGTAAACCAGGTTTGAGTGCTAGGTTGTGGATAATCCAGGAGTATATTGCAATCTGGCATACTTGACTGTACAGTATCGATCCACTATGATATATATTTTTATTTTAAAATATATATAAAAAGATATATAAGATTTTTTTTAAAGATATCAATACTTTTATTCAGCGAGGATGCATTAAATTGATCAAAGTGACAAAGTTTTTTGTTCAAATAAATCCTGTTCTTTTTACATTTCTGTAAAGAATCCTGAAAAAAATACAGTTTCCACAAAAAATATTAAGCAGCGTAACTTTTTTTCAACATTGATAATAATAAGAAATCTTGAGCACCAAATCAGTATATTAGAATGATTTCTGAAGGATCATGTGATACTGAACACTGAAAATTCAGCTTTGCCATAACAGTAATAAAATAAGTTTTAATATATATTAACAGAGAAAACGATTATTTTAATTATAATATTATTTCACAAAATTACTGATTTTTTTCATTAAATAAAAGCAGCCTTGGTGAGCATGAAAGATTTTTAAAGAATTTTAAAGAATTTAAAAGTCTTACCGATCCCAAACATTTAAATGGTAGTGTGTATACATAGTTGCATCAATAATTTTATTTATATATTAATGTAATTTTGTGGCTGGTTTGACTGCCACAAAGCAAAAATTGTTTCTTTGTGAACAATTAAATTAAACTACTGTAATAGTTTACAATAGTAACAAAAATTGTAAATGCAATGAAAAATATGTTTTTGTGATCAACAAATTACCATTAAACACCAATTTATTAAATATGATACATACACATATATGTATCGTATATATAAAAAATATATAAATAAACAAATTACTCAATGTCACATTTCAATGCACATTTCAATGTTTAGTGAATTCATCCCAGGATATTTCAACAGACAAACGAAGCCAGAAGTATCACACACAGACTTTTGAGATTGTCTATGTAACTCCTGAGCCATATCTCACCCGAGACAGAAGAGATAAATATCTCAAATGAACCAAAACCTGTCCCCAAAGTGAGCACGGCAAGAAGTAGAGAAACAGAGTTCTTTTTTTTTCTTCACAAACCTAATGACTGAACATCATGGAGAAATGGTGCACAGTGTCATTCATAAACCATTTTGCTGCCGTTCTCCAGTGAGTACAGACATGTTCATTCTAACATAGACAGACACAATTACCCAAAAGTAACTTGAGGACAAGGCCCTTTTTCAAACATCTGTGAATATTTAATATTTCTTTCATGGAATGTTCTTTGCAGTCATGTAACTAGTTATAATGAGCGAGAGCTACAGTCCACCATCATTATAAAACACAACCAGGTAGATCTGCTCTCTCTGCCAGAAGAAAACACATGCTGACTCCCCTCATCTGCCAAAACTCCCACAAGAGGGTGAACTTTCACCTTTATGAGTCCACACAGCTCTTGTTTGGCTTCATGAGGCATTCTACCCCATCCAAAATCTGCCGTTCCCTGAGGTTAATAGTCATAAACCTATCCACTTATGGTAACGTCAGTATCTTTAAAACATTTAGTGGACTCTCTAGACTGAGCTCACTTCAATAAGCATGAACGATATCTCTATTCATCTTTGGTTTTCTCGGAGCAAATGTCTTGTGCGCCTTTTGTATGCAAAGAGAGATGCCATGGAGCACTTTTCAGCATTCAGACATATCTCTCTCAACTGAACTATCTGAAAGAGCAGAAGTCTGAAGAAGAGCACTTGCCAAGCCCGTTGTTAAGTAGGACTGGGAACAAAAAAAACACAGGAACTGAACGATTTATGACTTTTGGTTCTGTTTACAGTTCCTGAATGTGCATTCTTCCACCAACACGGATAAAACACTGTACTTTTGCACTTGTATGGAACCTGGGAACACTGGAATCAAAAACACTTATGTCTGAATGGATACTGAAATAATCTGTCTCACTTACTGAGCACAAGTCATTAAATCGGTGTTGCTTTTCTTTGACTAGTTGTTCATATGACAATATTAGTTGCATAAAGTAGTTATTTATACTGTAAAAGTGACATACATAATATGCATGAGACACAATTAAAATACAGTAAAAACAGTAATATTGTGAAACATTATTACAATTTAAATGAATTGTTTTCTATTTTAATAGATTTTGAAATGTAATTTATTCCTGTGATGGCCAAGCTGAATTTTCAGCATCATTACTCCAGTCTTCAGTGTCACATGATCTTTCAGAAATCATTCTAATGTTGATTTGACGCTCAAGAAACATTTCTTTTTATTATCACTGTTGAAAACAGTTATGCTTAATATTTTTGTTAAAACAGTGATACGTTTTGTTCAAAAGATCAACATTTATTTGAAATATAATTTTTTTTGTAACATTATAAATGTCACCTACTGTCACTTTTGATCATTTTAATGCATCCTCCTTATTGAATGTTTTAGTGTACACACCGAAAATGGATTCTGTGGTCATACATGATTTTAAGGGTTGATGTTATGGTTTCAGATCTGTCAGACAGGTGGACACATTGCACATACATTCACATTTCATTCTCACTTTACTTCTGGTGAAATGAGCATGAACCAAGGTGTTGCCTGTCAGCGCAGAAAACCATATGGGTGTTGATCATGTGGCATACCAAAATAAAAACACTTAAATACTCCTGCTGCCATGGTGGAAAAGAAAACAAAAAAAATCTCCAACAGGTGGTTTTCATTTCACACCCCAGCTTTTTCTTTTGTTCTTTTTCCCCCTTTCCAAATATGAGAGACCTGCCTTATTGCCTGACTTTTTGCCTGTTTGGTTGATGGATACATAACCTGAGCACTGCCAAATAACTTCCCCTGTAATACTGGGCTCTTTATGGGGTCAAAGGTGGCACTGGAGGGCTCTCTGGCCCACGCTGCTGTCAGCGCTGATTTATTCCGATCATTACCAGCCTCTCTGTATGCTTGCACACTCACGTAATTGGACGTTTTGGTCATTAGCGAGGGGTCAAATGTGGCAAGCATTAAATAGTTTCCTGTGTCATAATATTTTTGCCTCTCTTATTCAACTTCGATTCACAGCAATTAACGTTAAAAGTTCTTGTTTCTATTCCAGTTCTTGTGAGTCTTTTCCAGGCCTGAACCCCTTCTTTGCTCATTCATTGTTCTCATGTGAATCAGAATAATTGCCTTGAAATAACTGGAAAACTTAAAGAAATAGTTCACCCAAAATGCAAAAATTGCTGAAAATGTATTCACCCTCAGCAAGATGTAGATGAGCTTGTTTCTTCATCAGAACAGATTTGAAGAAATGTAGAATTACAACACCTGCCATCACTTGCCAATGGATCCTCTGCAGTGAATGGGTGCCGTCAGAATGAGAGTTCAAACAGCTGATAAAAACATCACAATAATCCACAAGTAATTATGGCTGCATATTTGTAAGAAAAAAAAGTCCATCAAAAAAGTATCATCTGAATCAGGAGAGAAATATGCACTTACAAGTGTAAACAGTCCAAAATTGTTCTAAACAAATATTTTGGTGGATTTTGATGTGAGAGGACAGGAGATGGACTTTTTCACTAGAGGAAGTGTTATTATGTGCTAGAAGTTTGTCCTTAGGTGACAGTTTAAAGTTAAAAAAGCCTTGATGGATTTGTTTATTACAAACTTGTAGCTTTTCACTTCACAATACATTATTTGATGGACTGCTGTCATGTTGATTACTTGTCAATTATTGTGATGGGTTTATCATCTGTTTATTTATTTATTTACTTTGACTGTAAATTTAAGTTTAATCCATAAAACCTAAATAGTTCTGGCAACCATAGCTGCTGTTTTTTTACCATAATTTTCACAGATGTAGGATATCAGACCGAATCAGACAATCTAAGATTTGGTCAAAAACATGGTTGAAACATGAGGAGCCGAATTCCACAGAGGCCCAAGACAACAGGATGTTCATAAATCAGATCCTAGCACTAGCCAGTCTGATATATATATATATATATATATATATATATATATTACAGTGCATAAAATCTCTGCAATTTCTCCCACAACAGTACTAACACTTAGGTGTACAGTTCAGAGCAACAACGCCTCTGGCACAAATATTAATACTGTAAAAACGGACAGCGAGGTCCATCAAATTCACTGAGATCCAACTCCAGTGTTCCTGTCCATTCCACTTACCAATAGTGCATTCTCAGACAGCTCTCATCTATATGCAAATGACAGCACAGTGCTTTCTTCTTTTCCGTAAAGCTCAATATGAAGCTTTAGAGATGAGCAGGTGCACTTTAGAAGCAAGTCAATGGACACTGCTGATGAGCACAGAATTTTTCATAGAAAAAAAGAGGCATGGCCCAGATACTTGCTCATTCATTTGCCTTGCCATTGGAATGTTTCCGAGACTCTGCAAACTTCATTATCTGAGAAATTACTGCTGCCAGGATTGTTTGACGGTGAGTTAGTTCATGAGTTGAGAGTTGGCGCGAGACGAACATGTTTGTTATGTCACTTATGATATTAGAAACTCTCACTCTCAAGTGTTTCTGGAGTTGAAATGTGCCACATGACAGACTTCAGAAAGTCAGAAAGGACGTATTAAATGAATCTGGCAGCGTTTAGCAGCCAGAGCTCTAATTACTGAAGGCATGAAAGATCTGATCTGTAAATCTCTCCCTCTGTTCCACCCCAATAATCTCTATGTAGCACATATCAGAAGTCATTCATCCTGCCTTGAATCAGATCATGAGCTGTTTGAAATCACTCAGCTCTATCGACCCATGAATGACTTGCTTTATTCCCTCATCCTCATGTTTTATCTCTCTGCAGCTCTCTCTGCACACTTCAGAGTGTGTGAGCCTTACTCCGACCACAAGGGGCGCTATCACTTTGGTTTCCACTGCCCTCGACTCTCGGACAACAAGACCTACATATTCTGCTGTCACCATAACAACACGGCCTTCAAGTATTGCTGCAACGAAACTGAATTTCAGAGCGTGATGCAGCTCAACCTCACCACCAACTCAGACAGCTTTGCTCACAAGTGAGTAATTGTTCGGAAATAAAAGTATTTTGCTAACATGCATCTTGCTTTTATTGAGCTCTGAACCAATTTCCCACACCCAGCATGAGGGTCCACTATTTTTTTTTAAATGGTGCACCCCTATCTAAATTTTCCTTGAAGAGCTGACAGTGTTGTAAACAAAATTATTTAAATTATTTTTGTTTTGATCATAACTAAGGCTGACCAAAAATTAAAAAGGCAAAAATAAAACGAATCAAATGTATAAAATAAATAACAATACAAATAAATAAATACATTTCAAATATACTGTTGACATAAAATATAATGAGAAAGAATTATTTTAATAGAATAAAATAATAAATAAATTCAGGAGTGTTCATATTTTATTAAATACTAATACTTGTTTAAATTAATATATACAATTTATGATTATTTGGTTCAATTTACCAGCTAATATTAGATGCCATTTGAGTAAAGCTGACTAAAATTAATAAATATGACATGAAAAAATATTGGCAATTAAAAGGATATTTTAAAATAAATTATGAACGTATTTTCTGGAAAATACTTACTTTCTATTAAGTATAACATGATTGTAAAACATATGAATATCATACAGGAGAGATAACTTACAAAATAAGCATATTATTCACAAAGAAAAATGCAGATTCATCTTTAATGGCTTCTATAAAACAAAATAATCATGATTGAATCTCTAGATTTCTAATAAAAAAAGAAAGAAAAATACTGCATTTAACATATTTAATTAATATATTAAAGTTGTGAAATTGTTAAAAATATTAAGTACATGTTAAGTTTGACATAATATATAAATTCTGAAAATCCCTGAATTAAATGACATTAATTGCCTCATATGACAAACAACCTCTGATGCTGCTAGTGATAATCTGAGATTCTCTGAACATTTCTCATTCACACGTTCTCTGGTACTTTTTATTTTATTCATTGGTAAGAGATCAAAATTAGAATTGTAATCTGCCCTCTGCCCTCAGCACACACTTCTAAAAATGGGCCTTGATTAATCCTTCCTGCATATTCATTTGTAGCTGGTCCATCCATCCAAACCCTACCACAGCCAGTCTGCTTTCGACTAAAACTTCCTCTGACAGGGTTCTGACCCGTACGCTGTGAAAGCCCTTCCTGTGCTGTAATGACCACAGGTTAGCAGCGCCGTTCAGATTTTCCCACAGGCTGTTAAAATAACGAAGTCTGAAACTGACTCCCGGTCTCTGGTGCAGTGAGCCAGACCAGAGATCAGTAGAGTGACGCCTTTCTTCTGAATATCATCACGGCTTGTTTATCCCTCCAGCTGACTGAGAGGGAGGTTAGAAAAATATGACAATCAGATGGACTCGCTTATTTGCGGCAGGCCTGATTTTGTCTGCCATCCTCAGACATATGCAAACACGGTTCAAAATGCATAATGCAGCAGATACAAAACCACTTGCATGCAAAAGACACAGAAATATCTGACAGAACAGGTTAAATGCAGGTTCATTTAAGACATTTTTCATTAAATCAGGGGTTTCCAAACTTTTTGATGTCAAGGACCTGCAAATATGATGACCCACTACCTAAAATATAAAGGCAGCTATTTATTTTTATATATAAAGACCCATTTATACTGTGTGAGAAAAATATGTGATGATATAAAACATTTCCAATATTCAATAATTGTAATTGACCAAAAAGACAAGAAAAAAACGCAAAGAAATTAAGTATATTATTAAGTAAATATTAATTTAAATATTTACTTTTTGTATTAAAGAATATGAATATAAATCATATGAATATCATATAGAAGGAGAGATAACTTAGATATAAGTATTTTTCACAAAACTGATTCATCTTTAATTCAAGTTAAAAACTATGGTTTCAATAAAATTATTTTTATTATTCTTTAACCATTATATAATTCTAATATACATATATAGAGATATATGCACTGTAAAAATTATTTTTCAAACTTGTAAATAAAAAAGTATTTACTTTGTATTGAAGTAAAATAAAAATGTTAAAGTAAAATAAAAAGTGAAATACTTTGTATTATTATAGCATTTGAATATAAAACATGAATATAATAGAAATATAATATTATATTAATATAATAGAAGGTGAGATAACTTAGAAATAAGACAAATGCATATTCAATGTTAATTCATTTTTAATTCATTAAGTTAAAAACTATGGTTTCAATAAAATATTTTTTTATAATTCTATAACACTTATATCATTAAAATAATTTGTGTGTGTGTGTGTTCATAAGTTGTTAATATAATATGTACATTACTTTTGTTCTACTACATACATTTTGTAAAATATTTTGTAAATATTAAGTGACATGAATTGATTTTTTCAATGACCTCCTAATCTTGAATATTTTAGCCCATCTGTGACTGTAGGAAGTGACATGAATGCATTAAAAAGGATTTGAAAATATCAGCACAATATCTTGATAAAAGCAAAAGTGATGTATGATTGTATTGTTGCTGGCTGCCTGCATCAGCAGTTTCCGAAACATCTCTGTTGATGCCTGCTGTGTGTGCAATTTCCTAATCATTATTCCCAAGTGAACCGCGCATCCACATCAAATTGTCTGTTCCGATGATGAAAGAATTCCTCTGACATTAAGCCTTCGCAAAAGATCTCCGCATACTGCAATATCTCACTCTGTCATGGCCTCAGGTGTACGTCTGAAAAACCAAGCCCTGTTGTTTCAATCAAGCATCTCTGTGAGAAACATCATAGTACTAATCCAAAACAAATCAATTAATCTTCAGCTCCGCGATGGGACGTAAACAAGGAAGCAGTGGCATAAAAGCCAGTCTATCACCATGCACTGAATCTGGTCAAGCATGAAAATGTTATTTCACCGCTCAAGATCAAATTGATCCCTCTGTAGAATCCCAGACCACTGGGTAGCTGTACAGCGTCTGCCCAACCTGCACACTATCCTGCCAAAGCAATCAGAAAGGCCAGTGGAAAGCAATTACAGCACTTTACTGCCACTGCATGGGCACTGACCTCTCTTTTCTTTGCATCGGTTGAATTAAATGGGGAGAAAATCAGGCCCATTCTTCCTTGTAATGATATGATTATTCCTGTTTCTTTTTTTTTTCATTCCTTGTAGAGCATAAGCAGCGTCACTAACTTCCATCATTATCCTTTCTTTCACTTTAGTAACTACACCGCCCTCATCGGTGTGTGGATGTACGGCTTTTTCGTCATGGTCCTCCTGGCTTTGGACTTCCTGTACTACTCGGCTATGAACTATGAGTTGTGCCGGGTCTACCTGGAGAAATGGGGGCTGGGAGGACGGTGGCTCAAACAGGCCAGGAGTCAGTGGCACAGCGTGGCTCAGGAGGGCGAACACAACATGGGATCAGGCCTGAGTCACCACCACCATGCACGGCACAGTTTGAGAGGCGAAGCACAGAGCCCTACGCTCTTGACCTTCCAGACCTCAACAGCCTGGTGAGTCAACCAACAGGGATAAAGGAGAGCTCCCAGATAACTAAACACCCAGGACGCTTATGTTATGTGCAGAGAGTCACTGTAGCATAACACTAATTGATTTCTAATTGATCGTGATTTGTGTGGTACTCCTGCCAAAAACATAAACGTTAACCAAAGCAAGAATAACTAGCATGAAAGTGTCCAAAACCTTACAGTTATAATATATTAGCATACAGGTTTTTATAACTTGTTTCAGCCCATTTAATTATTAATCCTGTGTTAATTAAACGAATCAAATAACTGCCCCCCAAAAAATACATCAAAAAGCATAAACACATGTACAATGAATGAAAAATTGTAATAATATAAGCATACATCTAAAAAAAATTCTACACATATTTTTGTCATTTGTAAAAATTAACATTGTATTAATTGTTTGTATTAAGAAAAAACACGAATTAGCAATGAACAAAACTTTCTTACAGTGTCCTTGTTCCACACTTATTACTGTCATAACAGCAAATTATGAAAAATTACATGCAACTACCCCTAAATCAATCTGTAATCCTAATACTATCACTTTAATAAGATATTAATATTACTCAGTACTTAATTGTGTAATAACAATTGAACAAGGACATCTTTAAATAAAGTGTAACCAAAACTTTTTTATAAATTGGTATTAACCTAGAATTAATGCTGCAAAATATTTTCCATTGTTATTTCATGAACCTCACTGTTCTCTGAACCTCACTGAATGATAAAAACATTGTCAGCCAATCCATCCTGCTTTAAAGAGCTCAAGCATTCAAAGTTATATGTGAACCAGTCTTCAGGCACGTCAACCAAACTAATGAATGTGAATGGACAATGAGTCTGACTAAATTCATGTCATTTCTGCATTACCTTGTTTGTTCGCATGTGATCTCTGTACTTCACGTAGGAGGAAATGTGTAAAACCTGTGTAGCAGATGTCTCAACATCTGGTAGATATTCCTAGTTCACACTGAGCAAAGGTGATTCTCAAGTAGACTGATGTCTGATAGACACCAGGATACACTTAAAAGACAGAATTCACCAGCTGAGCATACATGGATAATAAAAGAATGGTGTAGAGCTGACCTTTTAAAAGCCTGCAAATTCTTGGCTCAAGCAGAGGAACTATTCAGACACCACAGAAATTGTTTCAGATGAGACTGAAGGGGAAACTTCTACTAACTGCAGGTGTTGGCCACATGAGTCTCTGATGGCTAATCTGGCTCAGTATGAGGTAGCATTTGCACTGCCACTGTTGCCTGACATGACCTTGACACGGCGACCCTTGGCATCCAACTCAAACCCCTGCCAAACAACGCCTTTGCACCTTTGCCCATACAATATTGTAAAAACATTTTTTGTCATACTGTATAACACTATCAGCACTCTCACTATGATCTCCAATGGCAAACAAATTGCCTTTGTCCAAATTTGATATATTTTAAAATGTAATTTATTCCTGTGAAGGCAAAGCTGAATTTTCAGCAGTCATAACATCTCTTATTATTTTATCAATGTTAAAAACAGTTGTGCTACAGGGATAATTCACCCAAAAATGAAAATTCTGTCATCATTTACTCACCCTCAAGTAAAAAAAAGATATTTTGAAGAATGTTGGTAACCAAACAGTTGACAGTAACCATTGACTTCCACAGTATGGTAAAAAATAATGTGGAAATCAATGGCTACCGTCATTTGATTAACAACATTCTTCAAAATATCTTCTTTTGTGTTCAGCAGAAGAAAGAAACCGGTTTGAAACAAGTGGAGGGTGAGTAAATGACTTTTAGAATTTTCATTCATTCAGCAGAATTGTTATTTTTCAGAGAACTATCCCTTTAATAATTATTTAGGATGTCTTGTTTAGACAGTTTAAAAGAATAGCATTTATTTAATAGAAATCTTTTGTAACATTATGTTTTTAACCTCTCTCTTGATGAATGTAATGCATCCTCGATGAATAAAAATGAATTTAATTGCTTTAAAAAAAATTACTGACCCCAAATTTTTAACTGTAGTGTGTATATCATACAGTCTGAGAAAAAATATCATTGATGTCTGTCTTAGCATTTTACCCAGATCAGATTGCACAATCTGACAGACAAGAAACATAAAAGCTGGAAAAAATTACAGTGCACGTCCAAATCTAGAGTTTTTTATTTTTTGGCCAGTCATTTTGAAATGCAAACTGAGCTCTGAAACGAGCCAATGAGCTTTCCATTCTCTCATTCTCACCCCTCCCCTTCCACACCTGTCCTGTCATCTGAGAGCGGAACGTCTGGAGGCAGGCGAGTGGAATCTAGCGTGTAATATGATGATGATGCGTCCCGCACTTTGAAGATGCTGGAGAAATAGAGCTCTTGCAGCTCAGAGGTAAGACAGATGGATGCACGAGTGCAATAAGTTCGTCTGGCTTTTCGACTCCAAGAGAATTTCGAAGGATAAGGTTAATTGAATATTGGCATACTTGAGATGTAATTCGCATCAAAGTATTTGAAACACAGCTTCTCTCATGGCTGCTTTCACGATCGCTGTGCTAATGTGCGCTTTAATCAACACCTTGAACTTGTACTACAAATGACAGGACAATTATCGCTTTAAAAGTCGATAGCAATCTCAACAGCGCTAACATAAAAGCCCAAAATGTAATTTAATATGTGAGTGAAATAGTGTGATTTTCTCTGCCCACTTCCGCCTGGTCGATCTTCATGTGTGTGTTGTGCAGGTGTTGCTAATTAAAGTCCTGCACCTGCATACTGTTGGCAGGAGATAATTTAGAAGTTAAAGCCTCCCTCTGCCCACCTTTAGACTGTCTACTGTGTCAAGATTCTCTTCCAGCTAGTCAACTCTTTTTGAATGATTATTTTCAAAAAGGAGTTTCAAAAAGGTCCAAATGTCATTACTTTGTATTTGCAGGCACACTAAAGGATTATCTCCAAACCCCAATTTGTGTAATATTGAATTTAGCTGGAGTCTAGATGCATTTTTTCAAATCTAAGCTGAAATTTACATCCCTCTGGTTTTGAAGCAGAAAATTAGCCCATTGAACCACAACTATTAAAGCAGGGGTTCTCAACCATTTTGAATCGAGATCATATTTAAAGGTCCCCCAAGATATTTCTGGTACTTACAATGTAAGGACAAAGCTTCTATTTTTTTATTTTTAATGAAACTAGGGGTGCAAATATATTAAAATAACACTGCCCTGCATCATATTTGCTGTATGAAATACAATACTTGTTTCTTACTAATTTTGGGGTTCTGGTTTCAAAAAAAGTGCCAGTTTTTCTCTAGCACGGCACACTTTCTCACAAAATATATGCATTTAGTAGCATTTTTGCCTTTGACCACCATTTGTAAGTTTAAGTAGTCTTGTATTATTCTTTAATCACAAAATTGCCACAAAGACAAGATTCCTATCTTACTCTAAACTCGGGTTAGAACTGTTTTTTTAATTCTCTGCCGATTTTCGCATGTATAGATGATTCTGATGATAACATTTTATTCCTAATCCTGATTTCCACTTTTTCCAGTCCTTTCCAGATTGTAAGTTAAATTATACATTGTCATTTGTCATATCTTTTTGTTATTTAAACCGAAACTTTTGACGTTTGACTTTGAAAGTTTGTTATTTTGATTTTTGGTAAGTGCATTAATTATGATACATATATATATATATTTAAAAAAAACATTCTTATTTTGTGAAAAAATTTATATTATGGAATATTTTTATTCATATTTTTGAATTTAGCACCATCAAATCAGGTAATCTTAGGCCTTTTCTTCTTTTGCAAATCAGCAGCAGAACATTTTTCAATGTGTAATTCAATTTTTTTTTAAAGTTGGGTTTTTTAAATCAGGTTTTTTTTACTCGCAATTAGTTTGATTTAATTTCTTTGATGTTCTCTCTATGTGTTTCTTTCCTTTGTTGAACACTAACACATTTTTTTAAATATCTTCTTTTAGTGTAGTTTTTTGTTTTGTTTTAACCATACAATTATGTCAGTGGGGTCCAGTGTAGTTTTGGACAACACTGACTTTTATTGTATGAACAAAAACAGAAATACAAACATTGCATTGGGGTTCATAGGCAGTAATAACAGTCTACAGGAATCTAATACAAGTGGTCATCAACTTTGATAATAGTGTAATACTATGACTTAGTCATTAATGTCACAGATTGTGACAGAATGTGATTCTGAGGGGTCAGATTAATTCTGATAGTAAGAGATAATAGTAACCGAATATCCCGCTGGCTACGCCAAATGAAAAACACTTGCCCTACATGGGCTGATGTTAAGCTTTACAGTCAACAGTACCTGCAGGCTCTGGACTATCGTTGGCAGCAAACTAAATAGCATCACTGAATAAAATTTAATTTTTCACAGAATCGCATAAGAGATAATCCATCTGATAATAATTAAACAATTTCCCAACCAGTGGTGAGTGAAGATAGTGATTTCCCGTAGCTTTCCTGATTGTATTGCTTGTCCGTTTTGGAGTTTTCTAATCATGGTTCCAGATGGCATTGGTATTACGTTGGCAGACCCAGGTTTTTTTGTTTTTTTTTAAATGAAAGAAATTAAGAAAAAATGGGAATATTTTGAATACCCTAAAGGCTATAATGAACTTACAGACAATTGTTGGGTTATGGCAAATGCTTCATTACGTCTTCAACAGGCATTTAATAAGAATAATGAGGCGGTAAGCTACGTTAGGAGCTAGAGCCTGCACTTCTACTTTAAACACAAGCCTTTAAGCCAATTAAAAAGCATAAAAGGCTAAGAATTTGACACTATGCAAAGCCAACACTCAATTTTCATTATGTAATGGAGTGTAGCAGCAAGCATTGTTTTAAAATCACCAGTCAATTTACCTTTGATACTGAGAGCCATAGTCTTCTGAAATTCAAACATATTAATTTTGCTATTTCTCTCTGTAAGGATTATAGTTGCAGAAAACTGATATTTTCATTTGAATGTCACCAACTTGGAGCACTTCCCATCAGAACGCCTCTGCCTCATTTCCCAAAACAATCATCTCTCAGGGGTTGTGGAGTGGAGGCAGGCCCAGTGGGGGAAGTTGATATTTCTATTGCACACAGAGGGCTGTGCTCATCTTGTGTAAATATCTCAGCATGAAGTGACTCACCATTGTCTGGGCTCTCATACGCACAGGGTTTGGTTTGGATTAAGACCTTGTGTTTAGTTTAGAAGATCTGTCTTTCTTTCACATCTGTAGACATAATCAGCTGCTTCTGTCTGCCTTTCAGATTAACTTTGAAGAACTATTTTTTACTATTACTATCACAGGACTAAACAATAATGGTGGCTCGCTGACCTGAGGCCAGTGCGAGAGAGTTTTGAGGCTAATTAATATTTTCTATTCATTGATTTAGTTTATATCCATTTTTATGCCTTGCAGCTTACTCTTCTCCTGATATTATTGGCTAGATGAGGTTTTGACCAAATTTTGAAAATGACTTGCGATAGTCTTAGAAGAAACAGTAAGAATGGGTGGAAAACCACATCAATCCATAATGGAGCTGCAAGCAGCATTATAGCTGTATAATTTGAGGCTTGTTGCAAATATTCTTTTTGTAAAGTAGAAAATAATTTATATGTGTGTGTGTGTGTGTGTGTGTATATATATAATTACATTTAATATCAACATAATGGTTTAATAAGCATTTAATAATGCCTTCAGCAGGCATTTAATGAAAATGTTGGCAGAACACGAAAAAATCATAAAAACCCTTTTTTGTTGAACCCTTCTTAAATCAATACTATTCTCAATTACTATTCAGTTTTTTCTTTTGGTGGAGTGCTCCATTTTGAGTATTTTCCAGGACGAGTTAGGGGGAAGACCTGTGTGTGACATTTCAACTGCATGAACAGTGGTGTGTTCCTCAGAGGCGTGTTCTCCAAGACCAACAAACCTGTCTGCACTCCTGGCCTACATTGCTTAAAAGCGTTCTGTAATGCATTATAAATGAGCATGGCGCTCTGCAGACAGCCCCTTCTCTAAAGTAGGCCAAAGCTTTGGACATTCCCAAAACTTTTGCCAAGACTGAATTTTTTAAATCTGACCACGTCCAGAGGAGTGCAAGGATCAGCAGTCGAATGGAGTCAGGCATTCATCATTACAAACAGGATTAGTTTGTAGGAACGGGTTGTTCTGTCTTTATCAGACATTTCCATTTATGAGACTCACAAGTCTCACTCAAGTGGCAGTGGGATCCAAATGTTTATGCTCTTTCTAAGTAACTCAAGTCAAGTGTACCAGCAGTCAAGTGTGCGTTCAGGCTCTGCCAAGATGGACATTTACTAGGCAACACTTCCAGAGAGAACGTCTCGGTTACGTATGTAACCCTCGTTGCATTGGCTCGTTTAGTTTACACTCGAAGTAGATTGGTCCCTCTAAGCGAGATCCCAATTCGTCGGTCATCCGACGTGACGTCGAGAGTGACCGACTGAAAGGGAACATTTTGTTATTTACATTTACGCATTTAGCTTTTATCCAAACCAACTAACAAAACCAAGGAACCAACAACATTCATAATATATTTGTTATTATTAATTACAAACCCACATGACTTCTTCCAAGAAACACAAAGGCAGTTTTTGAAGACTGTCATGGTCAATATTTTTTTCAATATAATTATGGGAAATGGAAAAAAGCAACATAAATGAACAACGAAAATGCTAAATGATGAATGGCATATTGCTGAGATGTGTATATATATATATATATATATACTGTATATAATGTGTCCTCATTGGTTGATTTCTTGCTTATTTGTATTTGGAAACTACGATGTGTTTACACTGGTTAACGGCTGACCTTTTTGTTGCCCACACCTATTCAGGTTAATGTACAGTATTTAAAGACTTTCAAGTTTGAATGTTTTTGACAACCTGATGAAGACCAAAATGGTTTGTCAATCATTAAACGTGTTTTGAGAGCACTGTGGCAGTGTACTGTCCTTTTCTTCTTTTTTCATAAAGCAAAAATCAAGGTTACAGTGATGCACTTACAATGGAAGTATTTTATAAAAGCACTTACATAAATTATTCTTATTAAATTGTTTGTATTATTTGAGCTATAAAGCTGTTCTCATCATTTTAGGTTAATTTTAGAGTTTTACTGGTTATGTTGCCATGGCAGCAAAGTTGTAAAATTAGATGACTTTACACAGGAAAGGTTAGAAAGTGAGTTTTCACACTAAAATCATGGTTTGGACACAATTTACGGATTGGACACTTGCATAAGTGTTACACTCTATCCAAGAATTTAGATGAAAATTTATTTTTGTTGCAATCAACATTATGTGCTGTCACTTGAGATGAACTTGTATTGAACCCACACAAGTGTGTCACATCAGTTCGTATTTAAGCAAGAGAAAAGTATGTTGAGCTGAGGTTCCCAAAATACATTATATTCATTTTGTTTATGAAAGTTTTGGGAAAGATCTGTGTTGTGTCAGTCTGACTTCTGTATTAGGCATTATTAGCAATCCAAAATCTTTCAGTGTGAGGATGCTGTCTCTCCGTACAGTGATGTAGATCAGCGTGTAAACAGGTTGAGATTGTTTGCTCAATCGTGCTCGGGCTTGCCCATGGCTACAGAGCTGCTGTCTGATTATAGTAAAGCATCCACAAGGGCCTAATCAACACATCCGTTCCACTGGGAGATCATGTTTTCCCTTTAAAGATCATCATACATCAATGACAGAGAATACACACTTGTATTCTAAAATTCTGCATGAATTTAATACTCTCAATAAAACCTCTGATGCCTCCATGAGCCACAAAAATATGGGTGTCAACAGACAGATCTTTATGATAAGATTATTTAAATTGTAATCTTGCTCTCCTCTCTCTCCATTTCTCTAGATATCCAGCTTTGATCCCAAGGATATACTTAGTATGACAAAGGAGGGACAGCCAGGAAATGGAGATTTTATATTCAGAGATATTATATTCTTTTGCTGGTCCCATCTACATTTAGGACACGGACTGCGCCGGCTACCTCCTGCAGCTCTGCTGGATGGCATTTTCTCCACATGAAGACGCTGATGCTGAGACTGACAGCTGCAAGTGAGTTTCTCTGCCCAATCAGAGGAGGCTTGTTCAGCTGGATCTACTTTTCGACAGCTGTTGAAGGACTGTTGTCTTTGACGCCCACTACCTTGCCTTGTCATTTCAGAAGTTAGGACTTAGATGCAGGGAATAGGACTTTGCTAAAAGTTTGTGTCCATAAATATCTACAGTATATGTCATGTTTGCACTGCTCTGAAGCTATTGGTTGGCTTTTCTTGAAGTAGCGAAAAAGATTATTTTGATTTTAATTTGACGCAGCAGGATCAAACAAGACATGCATTAACTGCAGTTAATATAAAAAAATAATTTCATACAGTGTGTTAAGGCACGGTCACATTTACCATTGTTCTGTGAACTTTTGCGGGCGAAATATCATGAGGGCAAAAAAATATTTTGCAATGCAGATTTTGCATCGAGTTAAGTGGATTCGCCATGTTGAAAGCACCTTGACTATTGCTAAAGTACAATAGACAATGGACCTTTGTTGTCCGCAAAATTTTGCTGAAATTTCGCTAAAGTGACCAGAAAGTTTAGACTTAATTAAATATGATTTGGAATTTTCTAATTCTGTTTCCAAGAAGTGACATCACCATTTTAGAATATTTTGTTACTACTGAAATTTTAGGCCGGGGAAATAATTTCTGCATAAAGCAATAGATAATAAAGAAGAACGTTCATTTATTGACCGTAAGAACCTGAAACTTGACTGCATAGAATGTAGATCTTGATAGTCAGATGCCTGTGGGTCACTTCAGTGTAGAAATACAGCGACATCACTTTTTTTTTTTTTTATCCCTATTGAGTCGAAACCAACTAGACATAGGTAAAAGTAGCTACTGTTAGGCTGTGAGTATTCACCTGCAATAACACACAGCGTTGTGTATAGAGGAGAACTTGTGATCTTGTTTATCTATTTAAGGTGAAACTAATAGTTTTCCCCTCGTGGAGGGAAGAGAGATATGTTATGTTTTGGAGTAATAAGTTATAATGGTTATAAATTGCCTTACGGTAAATCTGTAGTACATGCCTAGCACCTTGTTCTGTGATAGTGGTTGGTACCTCAGTTGAAGTGTGATATGGCCGTCCACCTGTTAAACTTCTCTCGGTTTTTATTATAGGGTCAGTGGGTGGGTGGGGGTCAGCGGAGTTGTAATTGCACATGTTAACTTTTTATTGTTATAATCTGGGAGAAATAAATATTTATCTTTTGCAGTGTTTTTGGATGTCTATCAGATCTCTCGCTATCTCTTCCTGATCCTACTCAAAAGGCAATTTATACACTACTGTTCAAAAGTTTGCCATCAGTAAGATTTTCTTAAAAAACAAATTAATACTTTCATTCAGCAAGGACGTATTGATCAAAAGTGTCAGTAAAGACATTTATAATATTACAAAAGATTTCGATTTCAAATACTGAAGTGCTGTTCTTTTGAAAGTTCTATTCATAAAAGAAACCTGAAAAAATGTATCATGATTTCCACAAATATATTAATGTAAGTAGCATAACTGTTTTCAACACTGATAATAATAAGAAATGTTTCATGAACACCAAATCAGTATATTAGAATGATTCTGAAGGATCATGTGACACTGAATACTGGAGTAATGGCTGCTGAAAATTCCGCTTTGCATCACAGGAATAAATTATATTTTAAAGTATATTAAAATAGAAAACAGTTATTTTAAATTGCAATAATATTTCACAATATGTTTTTTTTCTGTATTTTTGGTGAAATAAATGCAGCCTTGGTGAGCATAAGAGACTTCTTTCAGAAACGTTATCTCGACCATAAACTTCGGTAGTGTATCTATTTAATTTCTTATTTTATTCATATTTTATATTTTTATATCTGTCTATATATTTATACAGTTATCCTTCTTTAAATTGGCCATATCACTCATTTTTTAATTTGGTAACTTTACAGTAAGTTCAATTTCTTAACATTAGTGAATGCATTATGTATCATTAACTAACCATGAACAAAATCATTTATGAATCTAGGTTAATATTAATTTTACTAATTACAAATTGATTACTTTATACTACTAATACATTTTAAACATTTCAAGTTAAGTATAAATGGACATGTATGTATTATCAATGGGCACAAATTAATTAATTAAAATGCAAACAATACCATATTTATAAATTAGCATTAAACTAGATTAATAAATGCTGTAAAAATATTCAGTGTAAGCTCATGAATCCTAACGCATTAACAAATGTCAAAAAATTTAACCTTACTGTAAAGTGTTAAATTTACTAACACTATAAGTCTATTTATAATATTAGTAAAGACTAGTAAATTAAAAACTGACCATTTTACATCCTCTCTCTGTCTCTTAAAACCATTTTTGCTACTGTGCCTTTAAGACAAATATGTAAATGTCCTCTGAAACCTGTCGGATGTTTTTATAGTACAAGTGCAAAAATATCTCAAAAGAGAATTCTGAGACCCCTTTACATTTCTTTCACATGCCAGTCTGTCAGACAAGTGTGACCCAGCACTCTCCAAAGTTTCCCATCTCACCTTAGAACAGAGATACTGTTGATTACTTCTCCAGAGGAGCGACAGTAGCACCTGCCTCAGTCTCCACACCGAAAGCGCCTCTGGTGGACTGGTGGAGGGGCTCCTCCTGCTCTAATTGGTTCCAGGGCTGGAAGTTTGTCTCTGAGGGGATAACACAGCTCAAATGAGTGTGTGCGACAGTGCTAACTTCCCATCTGAACATAGAACCCTTGGACACTAAAGTAGCACAGTCGCCGGCTGACGATTTTGGTAGTTCGGCCCTGTCTGTGTGTTTGAACGTGAAAGTCTCATCATTAAAGCCAGAGTGATGACAAGAGAAGTGCAGAGAAACACACATGGCACAGATTCATAATTGATAAAAAGAGAAACAAAGGAAGGAAGTGAGACGGAAAAAGAGCAACGGACAATAATCTGATAATCACCTTCATTTGTCACTAGTCCTAGTAGCCTCGGATCCGACCTCAATAACAAATCACAGAAACTGCATTAATCTATTAAAGGTCTATTTATAGTCCTGCCGCCGTCTCGTGTCTGAGGGGAGACTGCAAGCGATTCTTTGGTGGGTGTGAAGTTAGCATTAAACGGATTAGCTCATTAAGCAGAGGCAGGGCTCTTTTTACGTATGCATTAAAACTTTATCATGGTCTCAGAAGAGCTATTAAATATCACAAAGCCCACTAGACACACACCAAAGTTACATTCACCTCATATAGGTAACGACCCACACGGGACCGTGTTTGATCGTATGTGAATCCATTCCTAAACTAATGACTTTCTAAAACCAAAATGCACTGTCTGCCCCAGTCTGAGTGTATCTTTCAGTGGTGTCCCTTAACAGCATGTCTCTTTATCTTTTCTGATACACATTTCCACAAATGGTCTTTTTGCTTTTTCACAGAGGATATTCGCTGTACCATTGCACACCTGTTCAAATGTATTTAGGATGCTCTCCGAACAAATGCAACTAGGGCAACAATATATGTCAGAGCAACCTGATTTGGGCTGTAAAAATACATTGATCTGATGATTAAAATTCAATGTAGTGAATTTAATAATCGATTATAAGAAAGTTAATGCTGCTGTGTTTAAACTGCCTAATTTTAAAAGCAAATTAACAGTTGATTTCCATCCCAAACTGTGAATTATTATGCATATTTTTTAATTTTTGGAGAATATGCATAGAAATTTGTTTTAACTAGCCTTCACTCATTCCTTGTGTTATACACCATTTATATATTGATTATTCTATAACCCTGTTTGATTTGATAATCTATATCCCCCTATACTGTACATGCATTTATATTTTAATTATTGGTTCAATAATCTTCCATGTCTGTTTGTGTTAGTTTACAACATAATCCCAACAAAATACTTGAATCAGATCGACTGATTTCAAGAATCACAATCAAATTGAATAATTGTCAGAACAAATATTCACACCCCTACATTTGATTTGTCCAGCAGTCAAATGGCTGAGTGCATCCCCAAGCTACACTGCAGAGTTTCTGTGTCAAGATGTGTTTGTGCCTCTCATCCATCAGATGTTCAGGTACTAACTACCACATCTTCTGTTACCTGAGGCCCTCTTGAGCATGCCAAACAGACTGACACATGACTGCAACGACTGCCAGGTTAGACAAATTCTGTTTTCTACACGAACTTTGCATGTCATCTCCAATTAAAATCACTGTTATTCTGACTGCAGGTTCTGCAGACTTCACTAGTAACTGCCACTTTAAAGTTGCTTTGAATCACAAATAAGATCCAGTATGGAAATCTACATTTTTTCATGCAACTCAATTATATCTTAATTCAATATAAATTAATACATAAATATTACATAAATAACACACACACACACATGCATACAGATTCAGACTGATTCAAAGCATGTATGTAAAGGTGAAGATTAGTTATACTAGTGCTTGAAGAATTCGATCTCATATACACACACACCTTCACATCTGTCCTCACTTCTTCAGTAACAAATCCCCGGAATACCAGGTTCCAAAATCCGCTCTCTGAAACAAAGCAAAAACACAAACAGGGACACGGTTCGTGAGCTGTTCACACAGACTTATCATCTGAATGCTGCAGGAGTTTGGCAGATGAGGGAATTTGTCCTCGTCAGGGTCTCGGCCCTACGGAATTCGATCACCACTGGCTAATCTGGTTTATTTGGGCTTGCATGGGCGCAAAGGCAATTTCCAGCTAAAGGCATTAAGGGCTTACTTCAGCCAGGTAATTGATTGTTTGAGATGAGAGGGAAATTAGATAACACAAATTGAGGGAGAGGGAACAGTGCCCTTGTGTTTGCCATAGTTCTGTAAAGCTAATGAGAAGAAGACTCAAAGCGAAGTTACGGATGAGTGTCAAATTAAATTGGACAAACATTTAAATAGCCTTTTTGTCACTTAAAAATGGGGTGCCCCTTTCACTCCCGTCTTTAATTAAACTCATTACACTGTTATAGAAAACTGCAGGCCTTCCATAATTAAATCACATGCACAAGTTGTATCTCTCACAGGCTTGTGTTTAATTAAAGGAAAAGTGCACTTAAAAATGAAAACTTGCTGACAATTTACTCACCCTCAGGCCATCATCAGAACAGATTTGGAGCCTTACATAACTTGCTCACTGATGAATTACCTGCAGTGAATGGGTGCCGTCAGAATGAAAGTTCAAACAGCTGATAAAAACATCAATCCACACAACTCCAGTACATCAGTTAACATCTGAAAAGCTGCATGTTTGTAATAAACAAATTCACCACTATGATGTCTATACTCTATTCATAATATTGATTTCCACATGAAAAAGTCATCTCGTCTGAAACAGGAGAGAAATATGCACAGATCACCGTTCACAAGCGAAAACAATCCAAAACAGTTCTAAGTAAATATGTCGGTGGATTTTGAGGACAATAGGGCTTGGACTTTTTCACTGGAGGAAAAGTTATTATGGATTTTGGCCAGAAGCAATGATTTAAAGTTAAAATGCATTAATGATGGATTTTTTTCCAACAAACACGCAGCTTTTCCCTTCACAAGACATTATTGATGGGCTGTAGCTGTGTGTGGATTACTGTAATGTTTTTATCAGGTGTTTGGTCTCTCATTCTGACGGCACCCATTCACTGCAGAGGATGCATTGGTGAGCAAGTGATGGAATGCTAAATTTCGCCAAATCTGTTCCGATCATCTACATCTTGAAGCCCCATTTATGGCCCTAACATACAGCCTGCAAATGCAGAGTTGATGTAAAAATTGCCCCTTGCAAACTAGACTCTCACCAAAAAAGTATTTCAAAGTAATATGGATCCTTGTGCTTCTTGCATTAGTAAATGACTGTGTCCCTCCTGCTGTAAGTGGAAGGTCAGTGCGCAGCAGCTGGGCAGGCGCCGGCCTCTCCCATCCCAGCTGGAAACACTTACAGAATGAATGGACCAAGAGACTCCAAACAACCACCCACAAGTGTCTGCCCTTTGCTGCTTTGTGTTCTAATACAGCAGTATTGATTTTATGTTTCACTGTCAGGGAAGAAAGGAAAGAAAGGCAGGAATCTTACTTTTTGTCCATTAATGATAACTGTAGAAACCTAAAGGAAGAGAAAAAATGGAGGGGTACTGGAGCTTTCAAGCTTGTAAAAGGATGCAAAAGCACCATTCAAGTATTCACACAAAGCAGTCCATGAAACTCGTGCACTATATTCCAAGTCTTGAGGAACCAAAATGTCAAGATTTTCAGATGTCCAATTGGCAGAGTTGCAGGAGTTAACAACTTACTGGAGGGAAAGATTAATGTTAATATTAAAATTAATGACAAAGCTGGCATATGAATTCAGAAGAATTAAAATATTATAAATCATTATTAAAATTTAAACATGACATTTCAGAAGCAATCAAATGAAAAACACTGCATTTCTTCTGATTGGGGTCTCTGAATCACAGGATTCACTGGGGCACTGAAATGCTTTTAAGACCTGGATTCCAGGTTTGTTTTATTAGGGTCATGAACAGCAAGAAATAAAAACAATGCTAAATGCAACCACTGTACAACTCCACAGTTGTCTATTTAGTTTGATTATATTTTCAGCAATGCTTCGTTGCTGATGGACCACAGACATGACAGCTGAACCCAAATTAGATTCAGTAGGCTGTGGTTTGAGTACGAGTTTCAAAATTATCTGCTGCTAATTTGAATAACTATATCCAGGGCCAGAAAGATGATGATAAAAAAATTATGTTTTCATACCAGTTCCTACCTGCTTGTTATTGTTGAGAGCTGCTGGTGCTGCTGTAAACACTGAGGCAACAGTGAACACCTGGAACACATTAAAATGGCGTTGTGTTGGTGCCACCTGGCGGACGGTACAAGTAGTGCAGAGGACAGGCTAGTGGATAAAAGGTTATTAGGCACATCAATTATCTCTATCTTGCGTTCGTGAAAATTGGTCTATGTATATAATGTTGTTAAAACTTACACTGTAAAACTAATAAGACAATGCGAGGCTTTCCAATTTACCTTCGAGGCACTGTCGAGGTTCGTCCTTTAGATAAAACTAGCCAAACATCAATCATCAGGTGAATGCGACTTCTATTTCGTTGGCGTTAGGTCATTTAACCCTTATATAATACATAACTAAAGGTTATAATATGAAACGTTTGTAGTTACTGTAATATGTAAAATTAAAACGTTTTAGCATGTGCTTTTTAAGAAAAGTTGTTTTTATAACAAAAAACAATTGTTTTTTGTTATAAATCAACAACGCATTTTTTTATTGACCTTATATAGCCATGATGAAACACCAAAATAAATTGATCACTAAATTAACACTCATTGGACAGTCTGTACGTGTTCCTTATCATAAATGAAGCATATACCCCTGACTAAGGTACATTTTCACTTATAATGTTGATATCAAACATAATTTGACCCACATTACAGGTTCCTGTGTGTGTATGAGAACAAATATGAAAAAAAACATTCACAATGTGTACCTGTGTAAACATAACTTAACATTACAATACTTTATATCCCCCCCCCCCATATGTGCCCAAAGGATGTCTTTGGGCACATGAACCAGTCGGTGGCGACGGAGGGCCTGGGAATGGGAGAAACTGCGGCCGCATTCAGATACTGGACAGAGAAAAGGACGCTCTCCGGTGTGGGTGCGCTGGTGTGCTTTTAATAAGGACGGGAAGTGGTAGCTTTTGCCACAAACATGGCAGCTGTTGGGCAAAGAGGGGTCAACTGCAGTCCCACTTCCCATTACTTCAGTGGAGTGGACTTTCTTTATGTGACTTCTGAGGTTTTGCTCCTGAGAGTGACTGAATGGACACTGCAAGCATGAGTAAGTGTGAGAGGATACATCTGCAAAAAGAAAGAGTCATCAACATAGTCATTCACTGATTTTTTTATATGTACCTCTTTGGCATCTGTACATCAGAACCTCAAAATAAATAGTGGAGTAATGAGAAAGTGACTCACTTGTGTTATCTGAGGTGCAATCAGACTTGTCAGACTCCACAGGGTCACCCCTAAAAACATTTAACAATAGTACCACAATCAATATATGTGCTTGGTAGATACACACAAGTTGAGGTTGTGAAATGTCATGTTATGTGACTTCCCAAAAACGTAATATGTATGAATTATTAATTCACTTTTTTTTTTAAATATTTACCTTGAAAAAAATAAAACATTAATAAAACATTTAAAACATTGTTGAAAAAATGATCAAGTACAGTCATTAATAAGTATGATGTATTATACAAGAAATACATATATTATTTTTTATTTCAAAGTTATACCACGTGACATTTTTAGTCTAAACTTAAATTGAAAACTGAATTCTTTCTTGAAAATTGCTAAAAGGTTTTTTAAAACCATATGCAACTATTTTTATATTATCATTCAAGCTTTTCATTTTTATATTTTTTAAAAGTTTAATTTAAGTTTTAGTAATTGTATTGTGTTTTGTGATTTTTTTTAGATTGAATTCATTTTTTGTTTCTGTTAAGTCTGAATATTTTCTTCAATTCAAACTTATTTGTTTCAGCTAGTTGCCAAGGCAACTTTTCTAATTTAAGATTAAGATTTAAGTTTATAATATTTATATTTTATTTTACTTCAGCTTTATTTCAATTACAGAAAATGACTTTTAATAGTTTTAGTTTTAGTTAACAAAAACAGCACTGGAAAACAACATTTCTAAGAACTGCTTTTAGAACCGCCTTTTCTGAATTGTGGACACTATTATTTGCCACTGACCCATGTAAGTCATCATAACCCAGATATGAATTTCAATAATCTATACTATAATAAACAATATTTGTTCTGTGTACCAAGTTTGTTTTAATGAAGACATTAGGAGTCGTACATATGTTCAAGAATGTTCTTATATACTCTTATGTTATATCTTATGATTGCGAGCATACTAATACTCATGTTGAAACTGCAACAACAATAAGCAAATGATGAGCTTACTTGTTTTCTGAGATAACAGGCTTCTGTGCAGATCTGTGCATGCTTACAAGTATTTTGGGTACAGCACTGTCTTCAGGCACTGGTTGTGTAGACAAAGGAGAAGACAGGAACTCTGACTGTTCAGTATTAGAGTCGGATTCCTCTATTACATCTGTAGAATTGTGGTCTTCTGGAAGCGTTAGCACAGAATCATTCAAAGCCACGGCTCTTGCACACTCTGATTCTGTAACAAGATGCTCTCCATCATCATCCGGTACTACCAGAGTCTCTGTACATTCAGATGCTCCTACTACTGATTCCGCTGCGCTTTTCTGAATGTGGTCCGAGGTCTGTCTGTCGAAAATCTGAACGTGACCTACTCTCTTCTGATGGATGTCACTCGCTTTACCAGAGAGTGTGGACAGGATGCAATTTCCTGCACTCATGGGCTGACAAGGGTCTGTCGCAATATGGAAAGATATTGTTATAAACTGTAACTGTCATTGACTTCAGCAAAGTGTTGAAGACAAGCAGACTTGATCAGATTCTTACATTTGGTATCTAGATGTCCAAGGTTCTTGTAGTGCTCAAGCAGTGTCTTTACGTGATCTGACTGACTATTGAACTCCTCACAGTCTTTTGAAACAGGCAACAGTGGATCAAGCCAAGCCAGAGTCTGAAACCAGAAGGTTAGCAATAGCAAACTCAGGACATATACAATTATGTTTTGACCTAATTTAATAGAACATTTTTAATAAATATTGTAAGTGTTGTTGAAAAAAGCTGAAATAAAATAAAAAATAAATAATAGATGAAAAAATTTAAATAAATGAAAATTTTAGTTGAAGAACTAAGATTACTAAATGAGAAAAACTAAACCTGAAAACGTAAAATTGAAATTAAAATAAAAGCTATTTACAAATATTAAACTAATAAAAATGACAAAAGCATATAAAAAATTACTAAAAATGAAACTAAAATTAAAATATAAAAATAAAAGCAAATTACTAAAAGATACTAATAAAGCTATAAACGTTTATAAAAAATACTAAAATAACACTGTTGAAATCACAGTAATCCAAATATTCATAATATATTCCTTAATATGAATGATAGTGGATAGTTTCTCACAATATAGTATTATAATATGACACAAGATGATAAAAATTGTGTTTGTGCAGGTTTTCAGTGTCATCTTTGCAAAAACTCCAGATTTAACGATAAATAATAGATTGTAGTTCCCAAACACAATTTCTAGGAATCTAGATTGACCACGACATCCCACCTGCTGGAGGTCAGGGATTGGCAGGAAGTGCTCCAGCCTAGACAGGAAATGCTACATCAGGATCCGAATGGCTGCGTCAAAGTCAGTGCCGAAATCCACTGGAAACACGTGCTGTAGAAACCAGAGTGAAGGACAGAGAAATAAGCAATAATAATAAAAATTAAAAAAAACACTTAACATAATGTTTATTAGATCTGACCTGGAAGAAATGCTCCTTCTCATCCACATCTTTAATAAGTGTGTGGACCAGCTCCACAAAACGAACACCTGCTTCTCCCACCACAGTGTTATCCACCTGTTTGACATCACACTCAATTTAATTTCTCTTTAACACTTTACAGTATTTGAAACATGTAATATCAAAAGCCCAATAACTGAAAGCTAGAATTGTTTGAAAATATCAGTAATAAAGATGAAACTATTCTAATTACGAGTTGAATGCTGTTTAGGTGAGTATGGATTGTGTGCATGTCGGCAGCGTTGTCTCTCTCACACAACTCCAAAACAAGCTAGATGCAAGAGGAAAAAAAGAGTATTTGTTAGCAGACAACCATTCGACTATGATTTTTCCATGAATAATATATTTATTGAAGAATTTGACCAACTCAGCTGTGGTCAACGCAGTCCTAAAATGAGTTGAACTCCAAGTCTACGACTAACCAATCTGGAACTGCCTCTGACACCAATGAAACAAAATCTGCCAGCATCCCATACTGCATCACATCCTTCTGCTGCACAATTCTCCACATGAAGGCAGACATGAGGCGTACAGGAGGGACCAAGAAGCGCAGGGCGGACAGAGGGAGAGGAATTCTGTCTGGAAATCCATTTTAAACCATTGTCAAAATAGAATAACAACCATGCACGAATCAGTGGAGTTTGGTTGAGTTTTTAGACTAAATATTAATATAAGCGATTGTTTGTGGCTGGCTTGGTTAGACATCTAAAGATTTAAAGTTCAAATATCTGTAAGTAAAGAAAATTAGATGATAAATTACTTGCAGCATCCTCTCACCCAAGTGCTCTTGTTTGGGGAATTTAATGTCCATGATGTAGTCATTTAACTGCTGTTCTTGAAGTCAAGAATTTCAGATGTTGCTTGTTAATCCGCTCATTTCTGTTGTACAGTATTTGGTAGATTTACCACGCAAAATTACATTAAAAGTCACTGAATGTTTTGGATTTTAGTAAACACAATTATGTGAACACAGCCCTCTGACGACACTACCAAAAACAGTTTCAAAATAAAAGCTTGTGGCGTCTTCTTCTTCTTCTTCTAATAACGTTTTATGGCGGATATATATATATATATATAAACACACACACATATACATACATTTAAAAAAAAACTAAATTCTCCTGATTAATCCTATTTCTTTAATGTATTTTATAACAGCACCATATATTTTACCTTGTTCTGCATGCTCTTTCAAAAGCCTTGACCAATTAAATGATTCAACACCCATGTTTCTTACGTCCTTAATGAGTTTTAACCTTTCATTTTCATATTTTACATTTTATTAAAACATGCTCTATTGTTTCTGCCTGATTACAAAAAAAATACATTGACCTGTTTCATGTTTTCCTATCTTCTAATAACGTTTTATGGCGGATATATATATATATATAAACACACACACATATACATACATTTAAAAAAAAACTAAATTCTCCTAATTAATCCTATTTCTTTAATGTATTTTATAACAGCACCATATATTTTACCTTGTTCTGCATGCTCTTTCAAAAGCCTTGACCAATTAAATGTTGAACCGTTGAAGTTGGACACACCGATGGTCTTGACCAACCCAGCATCCACTAACTCTTCCATTGCCTTTGTGAGAAGAAATTAACACTAAAATAAAAAGTGATTTTTCTTTTATCATTGATCAAATGTGAGTTACACAAGTCTCAAATTTCCTATAATAAACAGAGAGTGATTTAATCTAGTATGCCCTATTCGGATGCGAGAAATAATTGTATCTTCTTTCCTATTCCTAAAAACACTTCTTCCATTTCCTACTTGCTGCTGAATATTATACATATGTCTGCCCTTGCTAGCTTCTGACGTCTGCAACAACAATAAAATAATAATAAAATAAAATAAATGGACGCTTCAATGTAATTGTTGCAATTAGCCTATACTATTATCGCTACGATCATCATGTCATTCAGATTTTAAGAATCGCAAACTGTCTAAATAAAAACTCTTACAACTGTCTAAATGAAAGAAAGAAAGAAAGAAAGAAAGAAAGTTATAAATTGTACAAAATAATTCGGATGTATTTGTGGCGGTTATTACAATCGATATGATATATCATGTCATTCATGTTTTAAAAATCAGAAGCAATTACAAAAATGTTTATATGTATATATATATTATACTTTTTTTTTTTAATAATTAAACAAATTTTCTTTCAAAATCTCTCTGAACAACAAGCAAGTCTGCTTTATGCTGGAACAGGGGTGTCAAACTCATTTTAGGGGGAGGGCCGGATGAGAAGAAATGTCGCCATTAACGGGCCGAATCAACTTTTTTTTTTTTTAATCACAGTGCACCAAATTACAAATTAATTTGCAAAAAAAAAACTAGAAAGACACTATTCTGTAAAACTGCATTTAATAAGACTTTTTTGTAATCAGGCAGAAACAATAGAGCATGTTTTAATAAAATGTAAAAAAATATGAAAAAGAAAGGTTAAAACTCATTAAAGAACTAAGAAACATGGGTGTTGAATCATTTAATTTGACAAGCCTTTTGAAAGAGCATACAGAACAAGGTAAAATATATGGTGCTATTATAAAATACATTAAAGAAATAGGATTAATCAGGAGATTCTCCACAATCATTTCTGTGCATATATATATATATATATATATATATATATTAATGCTTATCTGTGTATCAAAATTGGCAGCCTGGAAAAGAGTTTTTCCCATTTGATAAGGATGGCCAAGTAATTCCAGACAACAGCAACTTTCTAGAAACATGGGAGGTAATAAACAGTATAATAAAAACAAAATTAATTTGAGACTTGTGTAACTCACATTTGATCAATGATAAAAGAAAAGCACTGTTTATTTTAGTGTTAATTTCTTCTCACAAAGGCAATGGAAGAGTTAGTGGATGCTGGGTTGGTCAAGACCATCGGTGTGTCCAACTTCAACGGGGATCAGATTGAGGGAATCCTGAATAAACCAGGACTCAAGTACAAACCTGCCAATAATCAGGTATTGTGTTGTTTGCAATAAATCTGAAGAACTTGAAACGGATTAAGACATTGTAGTTCATTGGTGCCAAAATCTTTCCGCTGCTTCTCACGTCCAGATCGAGTGCCATCCATATCTGACTCAGGAGAAGCTGATTAACTACTGTCAGTCCAAAGGCATTACAGTCACCGCATACAGTCCTCTGGGTTCCCCAACCAGACCATGGTAAGTACTCTCATTCGTATATATATATATATATATAGTGAGATGGCTATACATTATTTCATATAGATTTGACTTTCTTTAGGGCACAGGCAGGTGAGCCATCACTGCTGGAGGACCCAAAGATCAAAGCCATTGCAGATAAGCACAGTAAAACCACAGCACAGGTAGGTATAAACTTGCGTTTTTTTATTAGTTATGATATGCTAAATCCATGTTATGTATCCACCAACTTTGAAGCACAATGCTTTACCTGTCAGCTGAATGCGAGATGACCCTAGTAATATTTGCTAGTTTGCATTACACACGCCTTCCTCCATTTTGTGACATGCTAAGTATTGAACTTTCCTTCCAGGTTCTAATCCGCTTCCACATGCAGAGGAATGTTGTGGTCATTCCCAAATCTATAAACCCTAAGAGAATCAAAGAGAATTTTGAGGTATTTCCATTTTAATTAAACCATGTACATATGTGTTCTACATGTAGCACAAGTTCTCCAGATATACAAGAATAATCACATTTTCAGAAATGGTCAACATATACATAATTTTATTAAGATTTAGGTCTTTTATCCTTACAGGTCTTTGATTTTGAGCTGAGTAAAGAAGAGATGAACACCATACTGAGTTTTAACAGAAACTGGAGAGCTTTTATGCTGGAATGGTGAGTCATCGTTATGCAAATTTTCCATGTTATGTATCCACCAACTTTGAAGCACAATGCTTTACCTGTCAGCTGAATGCGAGATGACCCTAGTAATATTTGCTAGTTTGCATTACACACGCCTTCCTCCATTTTGTGACATGCTAAGTATTGAACTTTCCTTCCAGGTTCTAATCCGCTTCCACATGCAGAGGAATGTTGTGGTCATTCCCAAATCTGTAAACCCTAAGAGAATCAAAGAGAATTTTGAGGTATTTCCATTTTAATTAAACCATGTACATATGTGTTCTACATGTAGCACAAGTTCTCCAGATATACAAGAATAATCACATTTTCAGAAATGGTCAACATATACATAATTTTAT
This sequence comes from Sinocyclocheilus rhinocerous, assembly GCF_001515625.1. NCBI lineage: Eukaryota > Metazoa > Chordata > Actinopteri > Cypriniformes > Cyprinidae > Sinocyclocheilus > Sinocyclocheilus rhinocerous. Next base: position 630,564 of record NW_015664186.1, on the reverse strand, counting down.
TAAGATTTAGGTCTTTTATCCTTACAGGTCTTTGATTTTGAGCTGAGTAAAGAAGAGATGAACACCATACTGAGTTTTAACAGAAACTGGAGAGCTTTTATGCTGGAATGGTGAGTCATCGTTATGCAAATTTGCTGTGGACTTTGTATCCATTAGTGTAATATTAGGTGTCTAGAAATGCTAATGGCCTCCTTTGCCTTTTTATTGCAGGGCTTCCAAGCATAAGGATTATCCATTGAATGCTGAATACTAAAGCTTTAATAAATCCAGTTTCTAACTGCAGTGTGAAGTAAATATGACTTCTGCTTTTCCCATCAGGGATAAATGAAGTATGTTGATAATCTCAGAGACTGCAAGAAAGTTAGGAGCAAAACCACATTATCAGCATTTATTCAAGTGTAATATAGCCATTTGAGGGACTGAATGTGGTTAAATGTTTAAGTAAAGGTCAAGTGAGTTGTTAAAGACATGAGAAAGACTTTACACACATTCAAAAACATAAGCCAGAGAGCTGTTTGACACAGAGCTTTATTTGGATTTTTAAAGCATACATCAATACACTAAACATGAGCTGCTCTTGCGAACTGGAAGAGCTTCTGTTGTCATATTATGAAAATTAGGAGTGTGTATGTATATATATATATATATATATATATATACACATATATATATATATTCTCAGGACCAATACTTTCTCATGTTATCTGCCTCATTGTGCAAAGTATGTGACATTGTTCAAATAAAATGTTACTAGTGCAGATGTTTCTTAAAGACTTCTTTATGATTAATTGTGTTGTTTTGTGATATTTAATGCAAGCCTTTTCACATTTGCACTGAAGTAGTAACAGCTTGAAATTGTCAAAGCATTAACAAATACTTCCATGTTTATGGGCAAAAAAAGAAGATTAATTTGAAGTATAGCTGCTGTAATAAGACTTGCTTTAAATTCCAAACCAGCAAGTCACATATCAGTTGCAGGAAGTTTCTCAGTAACTGATTCATAATTGAAAATGAAAAGCATTTTCACATTGATCAATGGCAAAAACAACAATCCTGGGAACAAGGAATTTGTTTTCTTTAAACAGCATTTTTCGAGATGTCTTCTTTTAATACTCGGCATTAAATGGGTAGTCCTTGTGCTTCAAACCCCTGCATTGATAGAAGAACACATTAAGTTAAAAGATGAATAAATTATAATTTCATAAAAATAACTTTTTTAGAAAAACCAGGGTTCCCCCTCCATTTTCCAGTTGTTTGTGATTACTTTATAGAGACTGCACACAGTAACAGCTATTTCTAGTACATTAGGTTTCTGAATAGAATTTCTGCAGGTTTTATGAAGGCAATTTTAATACTTTTTAAGACCTGTTTAAGACCAAGTAAAGAAAATTGAAGGAAATCAAGAAACATTTACTTGAGAAGCAAAATGACACAAGATTAAAAGAATGAAGGGAGTTTATGATTAAAACAAGAATATCTTCCAATGGGCTCAGAAAAACCAACTTAATTCAAATGGAAAAAGTTTTAATACCCCATTGACAGATATTTGTTCTTATTTCAGGCATTAACTTATTTAATTTTGTTCAAGTTATATATTTAATTTGCACCTCAAGTACATGCATCTTGATTAATCTTGATCTGTTTAGATATTTTTATTGGAAACAAAACATAAATACTGACGATATTCATTTTTTCCAGTGCATGCAACATTTAATGACATGACATCATGAATTTAAGACTTTCTGCTCTGATTTAAGTCATTTTAAGCCTTAATTTGTGAAAGTGCAAATTAAGATCTTTTAAACCCTGCAGAAACTCTCATTTATATTGACTACATTTATATGACTTTATTTTTCCAAGCATTTATTAAATTCCATAACACTTCTAAAATTCCATGATGGCCATAACCTGGGAACCCTGTGAAACTTACTCACCAATGCATTGGACAAGTCCTGAAGTCCTTGTTGAAGCCCAAAATGGTCTTCATGTCCTCCTCACTCAATTCAAAATCAAAGACCTTTTGGTGTAGAAAAAATATGAAGAAAATAAATACATAATAATTCAACATATTTATACAGTACTAGCAACACTATGATTCCAAGACCTTACTGACAGCAAGACTTCTGAAGATGAACTTACTTGAAAGTTCTCTTGAATACGCTGAGGTGTGACAGACTTAGGGATGACAATCACATTCCTCTGAATGTGGAAGCGGATGAGGACCTGTACATTGAATGTCAAATAGACATTTTTCTATGGATCATTAACAAGCTTTGACATATACAGGACGGCAGTCTCCTCACCTGGGCAGAAGTCTTTTTGTGCTTCTCTGCAATGGCCTTGATGTTTGGGTCATCAAGCAGTGAGGGATCTTCAGGTTTAGCCCTAAGTTTGAGACAAAGTTCAAAGGTTATTCATTGAAACCATATATAAAGTCACCAGCTGCACCTTGAACCTTCATAGCAAATAAATGTCACATGCAACAAAGCTACAGCATGTGGGAACGGCGGCCTACCAAGGTCTGTCTGGAGAACCCAGAGGACTGTATGCAGTGACTGTAATGCCTTTGGACTGACAATAGCTAATCAGCTTCTCCTGAGTCAGATAGGGGTGGCACTCAATCTGAAGAAGAAAAACAACATAAAAAAATGTATTTTTTATATATTTTATAACTTTATACACACAGACCATTCAAAACTTTGAGATTAGAAATTATTGTTAATGTTTTTGAATGAAGTCGCTTATGCTCACCAAGGCTGCATTTATTTACAGTAAATAATAATAAAAAAGAATATTTTATTATAATCAGTAACCGCAAAAAAAAATCAGTGTCTCTTATTATTATCAATATTGAAAACAGTTGTTCTGCTTAATATTTTTGCAACAAAAAAAAAGTGATTTAAATGCTGTTCATTTGGATTTTATTTTAAATTGAAATCTTCTGTAACACTGAAAGGCTTTACTGTCACTTTTGATCAATTTAATGTGTCCTTGCCTTGCTGAATAAAAGTATTCATTTCTTTTAAAAACTCTTACGGACCCCAAATAGTAATTTTACAGTCATTAAAACAAATTTTTTATCATTTTTATTATATATATTATAATAGATAATTTATTATATAATATATTCCAGATTATTCAAACATAAAACAAAACGCACAGCACTCCCTGTTACAAAGCATTAGGTCTGCGGATCACAATGCAAGCAGTGTCCTAATGACATTTTAAGCCTATATCCAGATAAATAACTGCGTCTACCTTTGACAAGTAGCAGGAAATTAAAGGAGCAATTGAATTACACGGTTGCTGGAGGCAAAATGCTGGTCATTAGATAAATATTGACCTTTCTTGGTCCATCTGTAATTGTTAAATGAAACCACACTGATGCACACTGATGGTATACGGTACCGACCTGGTTGTTGGCAGGTTTGTACTTGAGTCCTGGTTTATTCAGGATGGCTTCGATTTGTTCTCGATTAAAGTTGGAGATGCCAATGGCCTTGACCAACCCAGCGTCCACTAACTCCTCCATGGCCTACAGCACAAATATTACGACATAATTATAGTTACTTAAATAGAGCTAAAACTATTAGCCAATATACACTGGAATTGCAATGGAAAGTCATTATAATGAATGCAGTAATATGTAAAACAAATTAATTTGTAAAAATGAATGTAAACGGTAACTTCACAATCAAATCCATGTCCTCATACCTCCCAGGTGTCCAAGAAATTGGTGTCATCACCAATGGCTAACTCTTCACTGTCCAATGGGAACTGATCAGGCCTAGGCTGAAAAGCAATGATGACAATTCGTTTCTGAATAGTGTTACAGTGAGATCTTAGCTTCCATTGTGGAGATCAACACTGAATGCTACCCATGAATGACAAGACAGACACGACTTTAGAGAAGATGTTTCTCAGAAATGTCTAATAAATCACCTTAAAGCCCATTGGCCAGTGAACCAGGTAAAGATCAAGGTAGTCCAGCTTCAGATCACTTAAAGTCTTTTGACAAGCTCCTTTCACTAAGGCCTTCTCGTGAAAGGTGCACCGGAGCTTTGAAACAAAAATGCATGCAATTAATTTGTTTTCATTCATCACAAAACTACTAAATCAGCACTTGACTTTCCATTTCTTAAATAAAAATCTTGAGCTAAATGGTGCAAACTGGCATACCTTGCTGACCACAAAGAGTTCTTCTCTTTTAACCACACCATCTTTTATCATGGCCTGAATTCCCTCTCCCACATCCGTTTCATTGTTGTACACTGCGGCACCATCGATGTGTCTGTACCCCGCAGCGATGGCTGCCTTAACAGCCTCTGCCACTTTACCTGGAGGAGACTGGAGGGGAAACGACAGAGTATAATCACCAAAAAGGATAGGACAAAAAGAGAAAGGAATGGGAAAAATTGAGTGGTAAAGAAAGGAAACTAGAAATGATAGGGGAAAGGAAAATGAAAATAGAAATGATAGGGGAAAAGAAAAGGAAAATAGAAATAACAGGGAAAAAGGAAAATTATGGAAAGAAAAAAAAAGCACAAAAAACAGAAAAGAGGAGGGAAATCAAATGGCAGGAAAAGGGAAGAAAATCTAAATAAAACAAATAACTGCACTAAAAAAACTGCTGATTTTGTGTTTTCATTTTTTTCCCCACTATGATTCTACTACATATGGAAAAGAACAAAGTTCGTTCTTTTTTAGTCACTTTAGTATCAATTCTTCTCTCAATAGCTCATCTTATCGATCAAACAAACGACGTACTGAATGTTATCAGTTAATTGCCACCCAAAAGACTGACACAGGTAATTTTGCTTACTCATTATGACCAAACTACATTCTCTAGACACAAACATTCACATTTTAGAGGATTGCTCAATACAGTTTATTTACCATCATTTCAAATTTTTAAACAGCCAAACTTTTCATAACCGTCTTTGCAACTTCTCTCCTCTGAACTAACTTGCAACCCATTTGATTCATTTCGCACTTTTTGCAGCCTCATTATTACTGTGCAACTTCAGATCATTATTTTGATAGTGTCTTTTCTGTTCTTTTACATCATATTTCACCTTTGCATGCATTTTAAAAACTTTTGGGCATGAATTCCTCATGCAGCTAAATTAATGCACTTGTGTAAAATATATCACGATCACTCACAGAAGTTACTAGACCGGGGCTGTCCAAACTCGGTCCTGGAGGGCCGGTGTCCTGCAGAGTTTAGCTCCAACCGTAATTAAACACACTCGGTATTGAGCTTCACAGACGTTGCCATGGTGAAAGAGAGATTAAGCACGAGCTATTTCAACAGAACAGTTCGAAACTCAACCGCCTGTGAGGAGGTGTATGAGGCGCCGGACTGGACAAAAGTGAAGCGAACGCGGAGAGAGAGAGAGACCGAGTGTGTCCGAGAGAGAGTGAGATGCGCGAGACCGAAAATGCGCGAGAAAGACCGAGTGCGTCCGAAAGAGAGCGACAGTGCGCAAGAGAGACCGAAGATGTGTGCGAAAGAGAGCGACAGTGCGCGAGAGAGACCGAAAATGCGCGCGAAGTCTTAATGTACGTTACATAATTAACATAACTCGACTCGCTAATTAACTGTAACTGTAAATTTAACAGGATGTCTGAAGCAGCCAGGATAATTATTAATAATATTCTTTTAAGTCCAGCTGTACTTGAAAATATAGACAAAGCTCTCAATCAAAACAGTGCTTCGGAAAATCAAAGATCTTCAAGAAAATGAGGTAACGTTACAGAGGCTTTTTAATTCCACTGCCAACATTACCTCTAACGTTTGCCGGCCTGCATTTGATTTTTCCCGCAATTTTTGTGGATCAGCCAGAAGCAAGTCCGTAAACATGTCACGGAACAGGTATGTTCTCCTTTGTCTAAATTCGTTAATGGTATATACATTATAACTTGTGATACCCTGACACTTTAAAATGTGACTTTATACTGTGGTAAAATACTGCGGTCAAGCCAGCTGTGGTTCAGAAATATACGGTCAAACCAGCCTCGACTGAAATTAGTGCACGTATTACTATTATTACCGTAATTTCACTATATTTCATTTTCGGGCTCTCTTGCGCACTGTCGCTCTCTTTCGGACGCACTCGGTCTTTCTCGCGCACTCTCTTTCGCGCGCATTTTCGAGAAGGGTATAACTGCAGCCCGGAGATCTCCAAATGGGGCGGGAACTCCAAAACGGGGTGGGAGCTCCAAAATAGGGCGTGGCTTCCTCCCATTGACAGACAGGCACATGACACGCATGCGCAATTTTCCCCCCAATCCACTTCAGTGCAAACTCCGCCCCACAGCTGATTCTAAAGATTTTATTGGTTGTGTCAATTAAAGTGTTGATTTCCTACATTATGCTACAAAAAATTCTAACCCCTAAACCTACCCCACACCTGACCCTAACCTTAACCAGTGAAATTGACTGCACGGCGGGATTGGCGCTGAATAGCGTGGATTTTGAAATGTAAGTCAATAACAATTGGCCGAAGCCAGAGCCAATGGTGAAAGTCTTTGCGCGAAGAGACCCCGCCCCATTTTGGAGGTTCTGCCCACTTTTGGAGTTCAAGCCCCATTTTGGAGATCTCCGGTCTGCAGTTATACCTACTTGGAGTTTTCACTCTCTCTCGGACACACTCGGTCTCTCTCGCGAACTGTCGCTTAGTGTTGGGTCGTTCTTGAACGATTCGTTCATTTTGAACGAATCTTTAATGTGACTCGGGAAGAACGAGTCGTCTCGGGGAGTGATTCGTTCAGTCGCGCACGCGCAACATCCTATAGGTTCTGTACTGGAATTAGTCAAGAAGTTCACCTGTTTCGAGTCTTCGGGTTTTTCGAGTCATTCGTTCATCA
>NW_015664186.1:559595-623338 GCF_001515625.1 Sinocyclocheilus rhinocerous | reverse complement strand
CTGTAAGACTGTTAAAAAGAAAATCTGGAAGAAGCCTGTTTGGTTTATTGCAGAAATTTAAATTATTAGAAGACCCTATTGTGTAATTATTTTTCTTTCTTTCTTTTCTCTCTTCATAATCAATTCTCTTTCCGGCTCAGACTGCATTGGGGTTGTCACGTGATGAACGAACGACTCAAACCCGAAGACTTGTCAGATAAGAGGTGAGGCGAGCTACACTTCACTTTTGTCCAGCCCGGCGCCTCATAGTGGAGTTCACACAATGGCAGCTCTGGATAGATTGCTCTGGTATGAGCGGAATTTTGTGTCGACGTAGCAACGTAAACTGACGTCATTGAACATGTAAGGAAAATGTGCTTTTCATTTGCATCAAGTTAGTGTAGTGTATTATGACCTATAATTATTTATTTAGAAGTAATTATTTATAATAAAATGTTTGCGTGTAAAATGTAACATTCATTTATTTACAATATAAATACAGAGTACAGAATAGGCATGGCTGCTGTGAACGAATTAACTGAACAAACAGGTTAAACAGAAAGAAGCAGCACAAAAAAAAAAGGCAATGTCTTCTGTTTGCTTTTGACCAATCATTTATAAATTTAACAGTGACACTTGACTTGAAAATATGTAATGCATAATTTAAATCTAATTACATTTCTGTTGGCCCTTTGATTTAGGGATACACACGTTTTGGCAACAGGAATTAAAGGCTGATGGGCAGAACAAGAACACACAAAAAAGGACAAATAAATAGGCTGGACAAGGTTTAACTTCATCTTTTTACATTTAAGAGTGAAGTTACATCGTTTTTTCTGAAGTATATCCTCTCATGCCCATTCCACAGTCCTCCTCGCTGGCTGGATTGATCTGTCCTTCAGCTTCCCTCTCTTCTTCCTCATCCTCTTCGTCTTCCTCCTCATCCCCTTCCTCACCCTGCGCTGCCCCTCGACCGATCTTAGGACCCTTGCAGATTTTGAGGTGGCGTGTGAGGTGGTATTTAGTGAGAAAGCCCTTGTTGCACTTTTCACAGATGAAGTCCCGTTTCCCGTCGTGAGAGTTCAAGTGTTTTTTGAGATGGTCGGTCTTTAAGAATTGTTTGTCACACTTTGGACAAGTTATCTGGCGGTCTCTGGAATAGAGGAGAGATAAGCAAGGAAACAAAGTGGCTATTAAAACAGGTAAGAAAATTATATGTTAAGAAAAAAAAAGGACAAAATTACATTATTCCATATATCTGTAAATCATATTTTTAAAAGGTTTTGTCAAAAAAGTCAAATATTTGGAGAACATGCTCTTAAAGTTAACATGCAATATTCTCAATGCATTTTATATTCATATATTATGTAAAAGTTACATATTACATTTAAATTAATGTATTACATTTAAAAACCATTTTTCAACAGAAAAAATTAGGGTTTCATTGGACTATGAAATATTAGATTTTATCAATAGTTACTATTATTTATATTAATAACATTTTCTATTATTAGTTATATGTTATATTGCATATAAAATATATTGGCATATAATGTAATACCTTTAATTTAAAAATAATATTTATAATATATATTATAAATGTTAGACTGTATTAATAATATTTTATATATAATTATGCATATATAATAATATAATTATGCATATCATTAACATACATTTTTAAGTAATATTTAATATTTATTTAAATAAAATATGAAATACAGCCTTACAGCGAATGTGAATACATGTGCTGTTTGAGATCTTGTTTCCTCACAAACATCTTGTCACAATGGTTACATTTAATGTTCTTGGCACCAGTGTGTATAACCATATGAGATTCCACATGTGCTTTCTGAGTAAAAGACTTCCCACATACTGTACACCTGAAGTTCTTCTGACCTGCAGAAAAAGAAAAAAAAAATGTATTTCATGAGCAGAGCGGTAATGATGACAGCACATTATTTCTGGCCAATAAAGAAAGTTAATAGCAGTTCTATACCGAAAGTTCTTTCATTGAAAACAAATTAACTTCAGGTCATAAGCCACTTGATTTCCATAATGTCATGCACTTCCAAACAGGGTCGATTTGATCATAACTGATATATGTTGTTACCTTGTTATATTTAGATTTCATATTGACTTTGAAAACAGTTTCAAATACAGTTTTCAAAATAAGTAATATCTACAACTTGCGCATTTACCTGTGTGGATTCTCAGGTGTTTTCGGAGATTGCTGGGATCACTGAAGGCTTTGCTGCAGTAGCTGCACTTGTGTGGTCTCATGCCCATGTGCCCCATGAAATGCACATTTAGCTTAGTGGACGTAGTGAACGCTCGTGTGCACATGCTGCATTTAAACTTCCTCTCGCGACCGTGTCCGTTGCTGCTACTGCTGCTGGAATGTTCATGCACATCGGAGTGGCACTGCCACTGTGGGGAGGAAGCGGACCGGGACGGCTCATTGGTCACGTTCTCCTGCGACTGGGATTGGTTGTGTGTAGCGTGAGCAGGGTGGTCTTGGGTGGGGCTGTGGCTCTGGGCATGGCTGCTGAGGTGAGATTTCAACTCTGTGAAGGACGCACACTCTTTTCCACAATGACATATCTGGCCCTCTGGCACTCTGGGCACACCTGAAGAGACACAGAAACAGAATAATATATACGGATATACAATTATCTTCTTACAGGTTAGGGCAGATCCATGCAAGAGGAAGTCCCACCTATCTGTCTGCTGTAGTCCCTGCTGTAATAGAACAACAGCTCCTGATCTGGCAGAATCTCTCTGGATGTGCAGAAATACAGTTTCCTGTTGTCAATATATGCCACAAGATTCTGCTCCTCTGTAGTCCTGCAAACAGAGTTGATTTTAGTGCGCAACGACCTGATTGTTTTCATACATTGCATGGTTTCAATATAAAGCTTCCTGAATTAACTGACATAAAAATAAGTTTTTTTTAAGGATAAAGTGATGTGGTTACCTTGCTTTCCGTACAAACATCATCCAGTTGCATTCATGCTCATCTGTCGTCACAATACAGAACTCTTGGATGTCATTGTGGAACATCTACATTAGATTAAATACACAGTGACTAAAGCCATTCTTAGGATTACAACATGACATGTCAGTGTAATAGTGAATAAAATGATGTAGATGATGCCATTTATTATACGCTACTTTGCAAAAGTTTGGGGTCGGTAAAACGTTAACAGAAATATTGTGAAATATTATTACAATTTAAAATAACTTTTCTATTTGAATATATTTTAAAATGTAATTTATTCAAAGTTGAAAACATTTGTAAAAAATAAATAAATAAAATTGAAAACACTGCTTTATATTTTTGTGTAAACTTTTTTTTCAGGATTTTTTTATAAATAAAAGTTCAAAGAACAGCATTTATTTGAAACAGATTTTTATTTTTTTATTTTTTTTGGTACCAACTGTCTTTACTGTCACTTTTTTATCAATTTAATGCATCCTAGCTAAATACATATTACATTAATTTATTTTTAAAAAGACTCGAAACCTTAGAACAGTAGTGTACATTCAAAACTGTACAAGTACAGATTTTAAAAAAAAGAAGTAAATTTGTTTGGCCAATTCACTTATATTAAAAATGTGGCAAGTACCTTCCATATTTGAGGAGTATCCTTATCAGACCAGTCTGTAAGTTCTACACTGCTACAGTGCTGTCCGACCATCGGCCCAAAGCAGGTCCTGGAGGGTATGGTCTCTCTAGCAAACACACCTGAAGAAAACAAAAAGTGGCTTCAGCAATCACAACACAACAAAATCCGAAATTTTCAAAAGCAAATGGACTTCACTTCCCATTAACTACATTTAACAAGCTAACTGGTAAAGTCACTCACCCAAACATCGGTTAGATTTTATTTTAAGATGCCCTTGTTACAATCAAACGCGTGAATTTGGACCAAAACATCTCTCTACTCAAAATCGGCAAGCAAAACTTCATTAAAAAAAAAAGTATAACAATATGCATTTACTATAGGGTTAGGGTTAGAATTAGGGTTTGCTTTAGGTTTAGTTGCATGCAATTATGCATCATTTACAGTTATTAATATAGTAAATACATGTAACGTGTAACAAGGACACTGTATAATGAAGTATTACCCGAACATCTTCAACAACAATAAATGGAAAATAATTGTTTCTGACTACATTTTACCAGCAGTAAGATATTATATAACTAGATGTATAATTTATTAGAAGCATGTAGATTATTGGCCAATATTAGTGCTTTTTTATTATTATTATTTAGCAGTATTAGTTCAAATTGGATATATATTGGACGATATCGGATATTTATTAGTGTATGCTAATTTCTAAATACCTTTGCCCTCATCTAATGCTTCCTTACAGTTCATCTTTAAAAACGCTAATAATTTAAGAACAGTATTAAGATGTAATTTATAGCAAATCTCAAAATGAATATAATTTTTTTTTATACTGTAGACGTATTATTATTATGTTGTCTGAATTTACTTGTCCCCTACATTTAAAACTATTTATTTTATTTCTAGGTTTTTATTTATTTATTTATTTAAGAACATCAACAAATGTATTTATAAATATCAACAAAACTTTAATATCAATGTATCCATACATATAATAATATACTACAACAACTACAGGCTACACTTTGTTTTATGGTGTCATTGTTACAGTACAATTATACAAATTAGTACTATTAATATTAATTAACAATATGTACTTACTAGAAGATTAGGATTTGGTTTCGGATTAATTACTTGTATTTATGATATTGTCTTATAGTAAGTAAATGTAAAATGTTAAAAAGGACATTGCAAAATAAAGTGTTATTTAACTATATTGTGAGAATTGTATACAAAGCATGTACCAATGGGTTCATCAGCTACAGAAATGTGGAGGCACAGGGGGCGGGGCAGAGAGAGGCGGGCTCTGCTCTGAATGGGTGTGTCTGGGATGAATGTGACAGGTCCATGCTCAGGGCAGTCCGACGGATATGACCGTTCACATAAAGTGCACCCTAAAAGACAAAAAAATACATCAGACTGGACCGAAATACTTCCACTACTCAAAATCGGCACGCAAAACTTACATATGTTGAAGGCAGTGGCCATGTTTTCCTTGTTAGATGTTGAGTCTTCTAGTTGCAAGGTAGAGTTCACCAGCACCAGACTGTTGTCCGGTCCAAGAGACACTTCTGCAGTGATGGCTGACACGTTAACAGGCTCAAGTCCCATTCCTGAAGGTCCATGTAGAGATACTGGTTCTAGTTGAGCCTGTGGCATCATGGCCCCCGTGAGCACCACACTAACCACCCCAGAGTTCAGTTCTCCAGTGGCGTGCAAGGCTTCACTCAGCGTCCCTGGACCGCCTGCTCCTGTAGTGCTGGTTCCTACTCTGCCACCCATGTGCTCCTGCTCCATCACCACCGGGAGCTCGAGACCTGCTCCATGCAGGGGCATAACACCTCCTGAGGAGTCCACACCTGCCAAACCCTCATGAGGCTGAGGTCTGGTACCTAGCTGCTGCTGGGTCTCTGCCACCACGACACCCTCCATGGTGGCCAAGTCTTCTTCCATTCCATCAGGAGACATCGGACTACTTACACGTGACTCCATGGTTAACCCGGTGGCGTCCAGCTGCACTTCGTGAGAGCCTCCTTGGTGGAGATCAGCCTGGCCTCCTACATGTCTTGTGTCTAGGGTCACCAGGCCTTGTTCTAGAGGGCCGCCGTGGCCGCTGTACGGGTCTAAGCCAGATGGGTTGTTGTTGGACACGGAAAGAGTCCCATCCATGTTAAGGCTGCTGGGATGAATGTACTGGGGAGGAGGACGATCTGCCAGATATGACAGAATACCTAAAGAGATTAAAAAAAATAAAAAATAAAGATATGTTTAAAGATATGTCAAAATATGTTTCAGCAGAAATAAAATATTTTATATGATAGATTATTTCTGCCAACAATACAATTTAATTAAAGCTTTAGAGCAAATTAAGCACATATAAATTACATTTTGTATTTATAGAATAACAAAAATTCTCTATATAAAAATGTTTACTAAATGAGCTCAAAGTGCATTTTGGCAACAGTTTTTTTTTTTTAATATATTATTTTTAAAAATAAATTTAATTATTTAAAAATGTATTTAAACATTGATAATAAATGCTTAATTTGCTCTAAAGCTTTAATAATGGAATGTATTTTTAGCAGAAATAATATATTCTATAAAAAATATTTGTTTCTGCCAATAAAAATGAATTTGCTCCAAAGCGTTACTTAAAATGTATTTTAACAGAAATAGAATATTTTTTTTAAATACAAGATTTCTACCAATAATAAATTTAATTAACGCAAATTATCTACATATAAAACACATTTTTAATATAGATGTTTTTTTTAAATAAATTTCTATATTTAAAAATGATTTTAAATTAGCTCAATTTGCTTTAAAGCACAAGTTAAATGTATTTTGGCAGAAATTAAATATTTAAATATATTATTTAAAAATACATTTCTATATTTTAAAAAATTATTTAAATGAACTTAATTTGTTCTTAAGCTTTATATAGAATGCACTGCAAATTAAGCATATTAAAAAAAATATTTAGACTTTTTTCATAATATTTCATCTCTCTGTTTGACAAAAAGTGGAACAATGAATCCAGGATCCTTGCAAAAATTGTTAAGATATGTTATGTTAGTTATTAATATAAGATATTATACTGTATTATTAAGAAATTCTAGATTTGTTGTACATTAGGGGAATCCCTGGGTCCAAAAAGATGGTCAGCCCCTGGTTTAAAGTACACCTTAACAGTTTTTCTGTAACATTACCTGGAAGGATATGTCGGAAATAGCTGCTCTCCAGGTGTGGGTATGGAGGAGGTGGTAATGTATAATTTCTCTCTGGAAGGCCACACATAACACCTCTGTCCCCTAAATGTCCCATGGGTAACATCAGGGACAGTGCAGAAGGAAGAGGCCCAAGTGATGGACCCAAGCTGGGTATAGCGACTGGCATGCCTGAAATAAAGCCAGATAGTATTACTTCTCCATACATTAAAGTTCCCACACCATACCAAACAAATCTCATGCCAACATATGTACACACATTAAGAGGCATTCGAGTCCTGACCTTGAGTGGTGATGGGATTGTGTGCTGGGGATGTGGGGAGGCCGAGGTGACTTGCACTCACAGGCGGCACACTGAGCTGGTCCATGCCCACTGGGCTGAGGTTCATGTCATTCATGCTGAACAGAAGAAATGTTATTGCATTTGAAATACAACTCATATATTATTGTGCTTGTGCAGAAACAGATGTGTGATTAAATGATATGTTTGTTTACCTGACAGCACAGATCACTTAAGACACTGATGTGATGGATGCATTCTAGGATCTGGAAAAGGGAAGGATTCATCTTTTAGTAATTAAAACATTTAGTTTAGATCACAACATTCTATCATCAGCCTCTTTAAGACAGGTTTTATAGTCATTCTGGCTATTAATTTACTTGACAAGCTGTTTTAGTCACTAAACTGATAACGAAATACTAATAACTCATAATAAATACAAATATTATCTACGTAATATTCAAAGAAATATGTAACCAGACATCGACAAGAAAGAGCCAATAATGCAGCCAGTGTTTGAAGCTACCGAGTTAGCCAGTTAACTCGCCTAAGAGAAATGCAATAACAGAAGGTGCTCATCTCAAGGTGTTTATATTATTTAAAAGACAAACAAATAATTTACCTACTATAAAGGGCAAATATTAATCCTTCCGTGGAAGATTTGTGGTATGAAAACAATAACATGGCTAAAGGCAAACAGTGTGCAACTCAAGGCGGGGTTATGTTTTAAAATAAGAGTCCTTCAATATGTTCCGTCAATACAAACAAGCCAGACTGATTCATTGATTGATTTACGTTTGTATTTATTTATTTAATATATAATATAAACTACTATAGATAACCAATAATAGTGTGGGAAAAAAATGTGGAACGGATTAAAATACACAAATAGGTAAAATGCCAAATTAGGTACACAAAATTTCAAATAATGATTTAAAAAAATAGTTATTTGAAATTTTTTAAGAAAAGTTCAAATATTTTTAAGGGTAGAAATGGCTCTCTTTCTGCCTGTATGACCACAAAGGCAATTTAAAGATTTTTTGGGGGGGAAATCTAACTTTTAATTTTAAATATAATCCCAGTTTCCGGTGTCCTTGCGCACCGGAACAGAAAAGCGCTGTGACTGTTCGTCTGAAAACCTGCTGCGTAATCTCGCTTCTAGAGTCACTAACCGAATTTATTACAAAAAAAAAAAAAGCAGTCATGCCTGATTATTTAGGAGCCGAGCAACGCAAAGTAAAAGAAGAGGAGAAAGAAGACAAACCAATCCGAGGTATTATTTGCGAGGACTTTCGGGTGGCTTTTAAATTAAATGAATTAGCAGACAGATTAGCATTTAGTGACTAGCCGCTCTGCAGTTGAAATTTGTCAACAAAAGCCGAATCAACTAAACTAAAACTATTTTAATGTTGTTGTTTTTTTTGTCATTGTTTCAGACTTTATTTCACTTATTTACGCTACCGTTCATTATATGAGTTGTCGGATGTCTCAGTATTAGTTACGTAGTCTGTATTAGCCTGTAATTTATTCATATCTCATTTATTTATCTGTCTTGACCGGTGTTTTATTTCTCAGCGTTGGATGAAGGAGATATTGCACTCCTGAAAACCTATGTAAGTATTAGTGCTAAAAATATGACTGTTTTGGCATTCAGATGGACTTCATTTAGTATAAGTTACAGCAATGTTATTGTAATTAATTCACTGTGTTTTGATTGTGAATAGGGCCAAAGCACGTATTCTAGACAGATTAAACAAGTGGAAGATGATATTCAACAGCTTCTGAAGAAGATAAATGAGCTCACAGGTAAGTGCGCTGTCATTGCGTTGTGGGAAATTAATTTTATGGATCACTGCTTTGTAAAGCACATGCATTGATGCTGTATTTTGTGTGTCTTGCAGGTATTAAAGAGTCTGATACAGGTCTGGCTCCTCCAGCACTATGGGATCTGGCTGCAGACAAACAGACTCTACAGAGTGAACAGCCACTGCAGGTGGCCAGGTATGAGAGAGGACGAGAATGTTTCAGTTATTAAGGGTTACCCTTAAAGCAATAGATTATTTGCTTATAATATACAACCTTTTTAAAAGAAAAAATGCTATTATTCAGTAGTGATGCATTAAATTGATTATAAGTGACACTAAAACATTTAGGATGTTTCAAAAGATTTCTATTTAAACAAATGCTGTTCTTTTGAATTTCTATTCCATCAAAAAATCCTGGTTTTTTTATGTTTCCACAAAAAAACATTAAGCAGCACAACTGGTTTCAAAATGTATAATGTTAAGAAATTTTTCTTGAGCATTAATCCGGCATATTATAATTATTTCTGACCGATTGTGTAAGATGAAGACTGAAGAAATGGCTGCTGAACATTCAGCTTTGTTTTAAATTGTAATATTTCACAATACTACAGTTCGTCCTGTGTTTATGATCAAATAAATGCAGCCTTTGTAAGCGTAAGAAAATATTTTTTTTAAATAAATCTTACTGACACCAGACTTTTCAGTGGTATCGTATGTTATAAAGTGGTTGAATGATATGTAGATCAGTATCAGCCATTAAAAAAAACTCATATCTATGTTTTTATTTGTTCATAGATGCACCAAGATAATCAACTCTGACTCTGAGGATCCAAAGTACATTATTAATGTGAAACAGTTTGCCAAGTTTGTGGTGGACCTGAGCGATCAGGTCGCTCCAACTGACATTGAGGAAGGAATGAGGGTTGGGTAAGCAGGAAATAATGGATCAGACATTTCTATATTTACTCTATTAAACTTTTCAGCTTGTATCTAAAAGAGTTGCGTTCTAATAATAATAATTAATAATAATTTATGCATTTAGCAGACGCTTTTATCCAAAGCGACTTACAGTGCATTAACGCTATACATTTTTTCCCAGTATGTGTTTTCCCTGGGAATTGAACCCACGATCTTTTGCGCTGCTAACGCAATGCTCTACCACTGAGCCACAGGAACATTATTATTAACAACGTTCTGTATCTGTTAACAGGGTTGACAGGAATAAATATCAGATCCATATTCCACTGCCACCCAAAATCGATCCTACTGTGACTATGATGCAGGTACGAAGCTGCTTGGGATCATGAACATTAGGCAAGGCAAAACTGCAGGAATAATTATGCACTGTACATAAATAGGTGGAGGAGAAGCCTGATGTGACCTACAGTGATGTTGGAGGCTGCAAAGAGCAGATCGAGAAGTTGAGAGAAGTGGTCGAGACCCCTCTGCTCCATGTGAGTCATGACTACATCCAAATGTACCTATTAAAAATAAACAGTAGATATAACATGTCTGAAATACTACTTAATTTGAAAATCAATCTCTTATCTTCCTAATTCCAGCCTGAGCGCTTTGTGAACCTGGGTATTGAGCCTCCAAAGGGTGTGCTGCTATTCGGGCCCCCTGGTACAGGGAAAACCCTGTGTGCACGAGCTGTGGCTAACCGTACTGATGCCTGCTTCATCAGAGTCATCGGATCTGAGCTGGTTCAGAAGTATGTTGGAGAGGTATGTGCCTTTTCTATCAAGCTGTTAAAAAAATAGGTGATTAAGTGCATGAAAAAAATCTGTATAACAATAGGTTTTTGTGTCAAATCCAGGGTGCCAGGATGGTTCGTGAACTGTTTGAGATGGCAAGGACCAAGAAAGCCTGTCTGATCTTCTTTGATGAAATTGATGCCATTGGAGGTAAAATTTCCTATTTGCAATAATCTGATGCTAGTCAGGGTCAGATGATTTTGGCTTCTTTTGGCAGTCTCAAACTGTGTGGCTTGTGGTTTTGGGGGCAAAGTAGGACAAAGTAGCGCAGTTCTGTGTGAATAGCCCCTTATTATATTTAAAGGGATAGTCAACTCAAAAATGAAAATTCTATAATCATTTACTCACCCTCATATTGTTCCAAATTTGTAAGACTTGTGTTCTTCTGCTGAAAACAAAAAAATATTTTGAAGAATGTTGGTAACCAAACAGTTTTGTTTCGCATTAATATCCCTTCTACGGACAGAAACCACAATGGAAGCCAATGGGAACTGAAACTGGTTACCAACGTTCTTCAGGATATCTTTTGTTTGTGTTCAGCACAAGAAAGAAATGCATTAAGGTTTGGAACAACGTGAGGGTGAATAAATGGCAGAACTTTCACTCTCAGTGGGACTGTCCCTTTAAAATGTTAGCTTTTGTTTTTGTCTAAGAGTTTTAATCTTTAAGTCTCCATTATTATGCTTATGCTGCTCTCCTACAGGTGCTCGTTTTGATGATGGAGCTGGAGGAGATAATGAAGTGCAGAGAACTATGCTGGAGCTGATCAACCAGCTGGACGGATTCGATCCCAGAGGAAACATTAAAGTCCTGATGGCCACCAACAGACCAGACACCCTGGATCCTGCTCTGATGAGACCCGGCCGGCTGGACAGGAAGATTGAGTTCAGCCTGCCTGACTTGGAAGTGAGTGTTAGCTACAATAGTGACAAAATAGCTACCATTTACTGGCTAAAGATAGACATGGTATAAGATCACATTCTAATAGATATTTAAATGTGCTCTGTTTCTAGGGACGTACTCACATCTTCAAGATTCATGCCCGCTCTATGAGTGTGGAAAGAGAGATCCGCTTTGAACTTCTTGCACGTCTCTGTCCTAACAGCACAGGTGAGTTCACACAATTGAAATAATATTTGCATAAGCCTAAACATGGAGGCCTTGCAAGCTATAGTTAGCATTGCTAACTGTGTTTTTCTTCTCTCAGGTGCTGAGATTCGCAGCGTGTGTACAGAGGCAGGAATGTTTGCCATCAGAGCTCGTAGAAAAATTGCTACAGAGAAAGACTTTCTGGAGGCCGTGAACAAGGTCATCAAGTCCTACGCTAAATTCAGCGCCACCCCTCGCTATATGACTTACAACTAAATGGTTTTCCTCTTATGTGCTTTTTCCTCACTTAAATGTTTTCTGCCTGATAATTCAAGGATTCTCATGTGTCTTGTCACCTTTCTTGTGATATCAATGATGAAATAAAAACATTTATCCTTAGTACATGTCCTCTTTATTTGCTTATTAAAAAATATTTTCCCTTCTTCAGGTTAGGTATACTGTTATACAATATGTAATAAATTAGTGGTAAATATAGAAAATTATATAAATAGGCACTTTTAAGGAATAAACATTTAATAATTTAGAGTATTGATTTTCATTTATTATACAATATCTTAAATCCACACCAGCATAAAAAGACAATAAAATGCACCACATATGCAGTTGCAACTGATTGTTGAGGTTTTTGAGGGTGGTGGGGGGGACCTAAAACAATACAATCAATATTTGGCAAGCATTTTCTCAGAAACATCAGATTAAATTAGATCATGAAATGGAAAGCAGCATCTTCGCCAACAGTGCAATTATGTGATCAGGTCTAAAAATATTTAACATATTAGCTCTTTTTTTACTGAATACCATCTGCCAGATGAGAAACTGTAGACTTTCAAAAAATATTAAATAAAAATTTAATACAGCGAAAAGAAAAACTAGCACATGGTGAACAATTGTAAAAATTTCTATAATAAAAATACGTTTACTGGAATGTCAATAAAATATTTTTAGACCAGTGCTAAGAAATAAACACTGGGCAAGAATCCATCTACACTAATTGCACTTAAAAGAACTGAAGGTACATAGTGTTTTACAGCTGTCAGTAACAAATGGCGGTGGAGCTTAAGATTATGGTCAGTGCAATAAAACACCACCACCAATCATATTAAGCTCAACATTTGCTGGTATATTCACATTAAATAAAGTGTTTCCATCTAAAACATTTTGGCTTGCTCACTGCTAAAATTTTCCCAGACTCGTCTCATTATCATGATACCCAAAAGTGATATCTATTACTAAAGTGACTAAGGAGTAACAGTACTTGTGCTCGTTTCAGTACGACTATCCATATTCTGCCACTCAGTTTGGTCTGTGTGCTCACTGGACGTCAGGGCAGATGGGGACGTCCCTCGAGTGCTTACAATGCAACACTGCGTCATGAATGGTGGGGAAAATAAGGTCAGGGGTCACGGGCTCAAAGAAGAATTTTAGTGTCCTGAGATCAGAGAGAAGCGTCCCTGCACAACACAAACATATAAAAGGTCTTACAAGGATCTTAGGAAAGAATTCATTAGTTAAATTAATACATAGTAACATTATAGTAAAATTGTTAAATGTTAAAGTAAATATTAGTTTGACTTGTCCACATGACCGTTTTAGTTCCAACTCTAGGTGGAGATGTTTCCTACATTAAACAGATATATCAGAATGAACTTTAACCTACATAAAGCATATGAACTCTGGTGGAGTTCAATCATATTATATCATGTTATATTATAGAAATGTATACATGTATAAACGTAATGAATTACTCAATAATACATCAGTATTAGTTAAAAAATATTATTATATTATATTAGACAACAACAGCCAAATTGCCTGAATAAAACATGTCAGAAATAACAACAATATAAAAAAAGAGTTTTTAAAAAATGTCCCAAAAAATAACCCAAACACATGATGTGGGGGAAAAAAATTATAGATATATATTATAGAAATGTATATTATATAATATATTATAGGAGACGTATATACACGTATACATTTTATTAATTACTGCTACATCCAGCAAGTCAGAACTCTGATGTTCAAATATTATTGTAAATATACTGTATATCTATGTAAAAATTAAAGCAGTTACTTACTGCTACATCCAGCAAGCACAACTTTCACGTCAACGGTTGCAAACTCCTTTATCACCTGCAGGAAAAAAAAGAGAGGAACCATTCCAAAACTTATAACCACAATGACTCAATATGGTTTCTACAATGTTGTGTACTGAGGTGTTCAGAGTGCTTTTAGGTCACTGGATCTATGGTGTTTTGTATTCATTGAGCAAATATCATGAATCAGATCACTTAAGTAATAGCACACCCTTTCTCAACAAGCCATGTCATATCAATAGTGCAAACAATGAGGGAAATGTAACAGGTTGAAGTTTAATATTAAGAGTTAGAAGTTTGTTCAAACATCTAACCCCAAAATATGAGAAATTGTAAAACTGATGTAATAAAAAAAACTGCTCAATTTGCAACAGCACAACGTGTGGTCTAACGTATTAAGCCAGATCTCACTAATCAGTCCTTAAGTGCCTTCTTTGAGAATAAAAGCTGTTGACTTACTGATTTAATGGTTTTGGCTCCTACAGAATCAATAAAGTTAACAGGAGTAAAGTCCAGTATGATGGTGTGAATGGGGGTCAGACGCTGCAGAAAGAAGTCGTCCTCAGATTCAGACTCAGTGTGGTTCTCAGTCATCTGGCCATTGGTATACACATGATCCATCTGCTTCTTCGCCCCAGCCACCACCTCATGAGTGACGCCCAGCTCCACATCCTGTTGGGACACCACAGAACATGTCAGTCACTCGCGTAATCAGACATGTTGCATCACTAAGCCACCACATTGCATGGAAAGATTTCACAGAAGAAGCTTTAAGCTACAGTGTTTTGTTCTGAAATGTTGAGATTGTATGGTTTAATGTGCATAGATCTGAAATAACATATAGCTTGCAAACTTGCAACATTGGTACTCCATGCCGAGGTTCAAATATTTGTGTAAAGGATAAAAAGACTTCACTGACAAGGTCACAGATAAAATACATTTAGATGAAAAAAAAAAAAAAACATCATACCAATAAGACAACTGCATTTTTCTTTACTGGAGGGTAGTGGTGTACAGCCTTCCTCTCCCCGTTGTCTCTTTTGGCATATTTTAGCTGTGATTTCCTGGCAGCTAGCAGTTTTGCAGGGTCAATTCCAGTCTGTAGTCATAAAAAGTAAAATGTACAGAACTTTATGAAGCCTGCTGCTTATGGGAATCTCTCTACACAACGTATGTTTAATAAATAATCAAGAACAGAACCATAAAACACAAAATATTTTAAGTTAATAACTTTAGCATTTGGTCTCACCTTTGCCTTGAGGGCGCTGACATACAGGTCACTGTTTGCAAAGTACATGGAAGTATTGGACTGAAAAATCTTAATCCCTGAGCATTCCTCAGCCTTGAGAAAGAGAACAAACAGCAGATAAGAGGACAAAGACTATGGTCGAAAAAATCAGGATTAAATCAGGCCTAATTGGATGCCTGTGACTACAAAAAGCTTGTGAACAGCACTTTTGGAATGGAGCAAGCTAATGTTAAGGATCTAGGTTATCAGTGATGATGTTACAATGGTTTAATGTATTTTAAAAGAACTGTCTCACCTCTTCATACTCATCCACGTCAAAGTACAGTCCTGTATCTGGGATTTGTCCAAGAAGAGCATTTTTAGGGCTTAAAATAAAACAGTAAGATCTGAATCAAACATTTCCTTTGGCAAATACGAAAGTAATAACAAGGTCAAAATAATTCAAAGATGATCCATAATCCAAAAATGCATTGAATAAGAAATATGAACATATAGAAATAAATATACAATATATTATTTTTCTAATTATATAGTAAAAATACTTTAAAAAAAAATAAAATAAAATTCAGATTTATGTTTTTTTTTTTATAAAATACTAAATTTAAATTAATATTTTTAAAAAACTGGGGAATCTGACTGATCAAATATTAAATATATATGGATAAGTAAAATATCAGGTTTCACGCTGATCTACTGTATTTCACCTGTTTTGCATCAATTGCCAGTAAAGCAGTATGAATGCATCATATAAATCTCATAAGTAAACACACATGTAAATTATTTCATAATTATTTAATGCATTACTAATTATGTATTTATTTATTATATATTATTAATAAATTTAATAAAATAAATGTATTAATAAATAAAAAAATTATTTGAATTCAATATCAAGATTTCATATTCAGAGACAAAAAAACAAGGGTTTTCATGCTGAATTTTGTCATCAATTGGAATCAGAGCAGTAAGATTACCACTGTGTTCTGTAAATAACTGTGAGTATGGCAAAGCTCATGGCAACCACCAGACCATAATCCAGACCCAGAAGAACTGATGCGAAAAAGGACACCAGCCAAATTGCCTAAAGAAAACATGTCAGACATTAACAACAACAAAACCAAATTTCACCATGTCCCAAAAAATGATGTTTGAGTCGAACTTTTAAAAAGAGAAATTCAAAGAAAAGAGATTTAATTTAATATTTTAATATTTTAAAAAGATAGTAATTGGTAAAAACAGTATGATGAACACAACCAAATGAAGTGCCTCTGACACTCACCAGTTCAATCTTGCTGGTTCTCCATAATGCAGGAATGTCTTTCATTTGCTTAAACATCCCCAGGAGATTGACCATGATGATAGCAGCCAACACTGTCTAATGAGAGTACACAGACGACACTAATAAACACCATCTGATCTCTGACCTTTGTCATTTTGCACTAAGAATGCTTATGTTCTGCCAAGAGGGCTTGGGGTAGCAAATCAGACTGTCCTTTGTGCTTTCCAAAAAAGACCAAACATTTTAAGTCAATTTCTGTTATTAATTTTTGCACAAAATCAATGAGCTCCATGACAAGCGTATCAGATAGCACTTCACTTACTGTAGGTAATGGCTGAAAGACAAATCCAATGGCCACCACCACCAGTAGCACAAGTAGAGATGCCAAGAGTCCTGCAATCTGCAGACCAACATTAACATAATTAAATCGAGTCTTTTAGGAGGCAGGACTGTCTTATCTTATCTTTATGGTTTTATGGCAGTGATATAGCCACTGTGAATGAGTTCATTATGAAAGGGACACTCCATTTCAGGAAATGTCGTTTTGCAATCACCAACTGCATTCATATGTACATAATGTCACCGATATGGCATCTTACACAAACAAGTCTCACTTACTTCAGTATGTCCTCCTGTGCTCTCCTGTACCAGGCTGCGAGACATTGAGGCGGTAACGGCAAACGTGTGAAAGAATGAACTCATAAAATTACAAAGTCCCAGGGCGATGAGCTCCTACGGTCACATTAAACACAAAATGACTTCATTAGACCATATGCTTATATTTCAGGTTTGTAAAAATATTAAAATTATTGAATAACTGCTGTGGCTTCAAAAACTTTGGTCCATGCGATTTGTAATCATAATAGCTCACACTGTATAGAGCCTATTTTACATACTGAGCATAATGTAAACTACCATAAGATTTTTTTTTTCTGTTAAGAAATTAATACTTTTAAGGATGCATTAAATTGATCAAAAGGGACAGTAAATATATTTCTAATGTTACCAAAAATATATATATATTTCAAATAAATGATGTTCTTTTTAACTTTCTATTCATCAAAGAATTCTGAAAACAACAACAACAACAAAAATATCTGTTTCTATGAAAATAAATTAAATTAAATTAATAATAATAAATAAATAAAATAAATGCAGCCTTATTGAGAATAAAGAGACTTCTTCCAAAAACAAATAAAAAGCTTATAACCCAACTTTTGAATGGTAGTGTACATGTAAATATACTGTAGATATAGTAAGAGTATTATGTCAGCATGCCATTCAGAACAAAGCCCTGATTTTTTTATATAAACAGAAGTTCAGAAAGTTACTGTCGGCGTGCTCATTGAGGAACTTGACTCCTCACACAAAAGTTTGGTCCTAAACAGACAAACTGGTGAGTTACTGAGGTCACAATCCATCTCTATTACTGTAGTTCACTTAAGCATGCCACTTTACATAATGTTGTCCCATATGAACTTTCCCTGCAATTAGTGTACTATAAGTCACTTTGGACAAAAGGATCTACTAAAAGGCAAGTAACTATGTAACTGCAGAGTCTGGCTGATTTAGACATTCAGCTGCAACTTAAAGCCATAGAAACCAAAATAAAGGGCAGCTGAATAAAACACATGTCCCTGCCTCTAAGAAACACAGATTCAAATCACTTTGACAATGAAGAATGGCACAACTGAATTAAATACAGTGTAGCAGCATATCTATCGTTAGATCACTTCAAACCTAACAAACTTCTTTTTGTGAATTTGTTGCTTGAAAAATATGATTGTTTTATCTTTCTTCCAAGTAAAGACCTCTTGGTTTGATATTTTTCCTTATAACACAATTCATATTACATTTTTAAGTAGGGCCAATATACAAGGTGGAACTATGACATTTACAGACATTTTATTTTATTCTCTACCTGATTTCCGTCCACACTGTAGCCATGCTTAAGAGCAAAGATCTTGGCTAATGATATTGCAATCGAGAAGCCAACAACAGCTATAGTGAAGGCGTCTGGGAAGAGGCTAGGAAAGACCGAGAAGTCTGGAATCTTGGGTGGCAGCAACCTTAAAACAAAACATTAAGGAAGAAATATTCAAATGTAAACATTTGTAAAAATGTAAACCATTTCAGTTTGGTATATACACTACCGGTCAAAAGTTTGGGATCAGTAAGACTTATGTTTTTTAAAGAGGACTCTTATGCTCATCAAGGCTGCATTTATTTGATCAAAAATACGGAAAAAAACAGTAATCTTGCTAAATGTTATTACAATATAAAATAATGGTTTCTATTTTAATATCCTTTCAAATATAATTTATTTCTGTGATGCAAAGCTAAATTTCCATCAGCCATTACTCCTGTATAAAGTGTTGACCCTTAATTCAGAAATCATTCTAATATGCATTTATGTGTGTGATGCAAAGCTGAATTTCCATCAGCCATTACTCCAGTATAAAGTGTCACATGATCCTTAAGAAATCACTCTAATATGCTGATTTATTATCAGAATTATCAATGTTGGCAACAGTTGTGCTGCCAAATTTTGGAAACTGTTATACTTTTTTCAGGATTCTTTGTTGAATAAAAAGTTAAAAAGAACAGCATTTATTCAAAATATAAATCTTTTCTAATAATATAAATCTTTGCTATCACTTCTTAACAATTTAACACATCCTTGCTGAATAAAAGTTAATTTCTTTCAAAAAAAGAAAGAATAAAAATTTACTGACCCCAAACTTTTGAACTGTAGTGTATATTGTTACAAAATATTTCTATTTTAAATAAATGCTCCTCTTTTTAACTTTTAATTCATCAAAGAATCCTGAAAAAAAGTATCACAGGTTCCAAAACAATATTAAGCAGCACAACAGTTTCCAGCACTGATAATAAATCAGCATATTAGAATGATTTCTGAAGGATTGTGTGACAAGACTGGAGTAATGATGCTGAAAATTCAGCTTTGCACCACAGGAATAAATAAGATTTGAATGTATATTAAAATAGAAAAACGTTATTTTACATTGTAATAATATTTCACAATATTAAATTTTTCCTGTATTTTTGATCAAATAAATGCAGCCTTTATGAGCATAAGAAACTCTAAAAAACATTAAAAATCGTTCTGATCCCAAACGTTTGACCGGTAGTGTATATACATTTAAGTAAGTTTGCATGATCTTACCCAGTGGGAATTTTACCCACGACTTCGACTCCATAGTTTTCAGACATAACCATCCCATATGAGATTCCAGTGGACACAATTACCTTCAAAGAACAAGAACATCAGGCATTCACTCAAAGGCATTTTGAGTGCATGTGTGAGCACAATGTTTCATAGGAAGGGCGTTTAAAGATTTACCACTATGATTTCTCCAGGGATGGGGATAGGTAGCTTCTTTTTGAAGCGTTCATTGAGATCTTTGATGAAGTACAGGAACACTGAACACACCAGTCCAATAATTAGTGTGACAACATTAGTGCTTGCAATGTTCCTGAAGACCGCATCAAGACTCTGGGGAAAAACAAAATGAACAGAACATAAAGCTATACAACCACAAAAGAACAATATCACAGTATAGAGCTGGGGTCGGCAACCTATGGCACACGAGCAATAGGGAAAGCTGCATACTGACGTAGATTTTGAAGTAATCATTCCTCATAGTCACACAGCCTGTTAGGAGCTATAAATACTATTAAAGTGTGAGAAATAACCAGCGCTGGTCTACAGATGCACGTGGGTCCGGGCAAACTATTCACACATCTGCTGTGCATTCGAGGCCCTTCAGATCAATGCTAATGTTATTTTAGTACTATTTATATACTATTACAGTATTTATTAATATTAATATACATATTTATAGGATAATTTATATTTTACATTATCATTTGTGAATTTTCAGGGTTTTTATTATATTTTTTTATTTGTTTTAGTAATTTTTTTGTAATGTAGTAATTTTAGCACTTCAACTTAAATATTTTATTTCAGTTAGTTGCCATGACAACATTTGTAATTTTCGTTCAAGTGTTTAAAGCTATTTAGTCATTTTAAGTTATCTAATATTTAAATTTTATTTCAATTATGGAAAATTACTCTTAGTTAAAAACAAAAACTGGACTTCAAAAGACCTTTATTCATTCATTATTTAATTAATACCTTAAACACCAATGAGAAAAAGTGAATAAGTGTTCATGAAGTAATGTGAAACATGTTTATAGGTGCAACAGTGTCACATATCGACAAAAAACACCCTAAGGTTTCCTCAGGGTCAAAGGTTACTCACATACACTACAGAGAGAGGCCCATTGAAGCGCGCAGTGTGCACTCCCAGCAGGTACTTGATCTGCGACACTGAGACGTGCACAGCTGCAGCCGTGGTGAAACCTCGCACCAGCGGCTCAGTCAGGTAAATCGCCAGGAAGCCGAATCTCAGCAGACCCAGAACAAACTATAGGAGATCAGAGCATAATTATGTTCCCAAACATCAATCTGAGAGTACTTCGGGCTACAGCAACTTGAGGAGAATCACATGAAGTCATCAGCTTGAGCAGGTTTACAGTTTTCCATGAAAGGTGTCTATTATAAACACTGTGTAGGCCTGCATGAGATGTCTGTAATGTATACCCTCAACCTGTTTTAATAGGTTTATGGTAACATTACACTGCACTTCTTTCTCATAAAATGTGTTTCAGTATAAAGCTGGCCATTTTAACTGACAATATGAGCTGAATGACTGAGAACAAGAGAACACTCTTGCACAAGAGTGTTTTTCAGATGGTTTATCTACAAAAGATGGGGGTGATCACAAAAATGCAATGCAACATACGCCTATGTTGCAGGAATTAACTTGTATTCCAACCACAGATACTGGAGAATGCACTAGCCTTGATCTACTACAGTTCTAACGTGGCAAACAATGACAAGTAAAGATGAATACATCATATCAAGAGAGAAATATTTAACCGATTCTTTCTTTGATATCAGAAATTATAGAATATTTTGATGTTCAAAACTGTGGGTAAGACCAGATAGCAGCCTACCTGTATGATTCCTACTAGGGTTGTCAAAGCTACAACCACCTCCACTCTTCTGGCATCACGAGCCTCAAAATCCACAATCTGTGATGCATTGGTCCCATTGACTGCAAACATGGAGTCCGGGGCCTCCCTTACAGCAACCCCGCCAATCATCAGACTGATTACTGCAAAAGTACCTAAAAAATAATAAATAAATAAATACAATAAAACTTGTCCTTTAAAGAACAAAAAACACTTAAGGAAACTGTGCTTAAGTTAAGTATGGATCACAAATTATTTTTGTGATTATTTACTATGTTATAAGCTGTCTTACCGGACATTATATATACAAATACTGTCTTTTTTTCTTTCTTTTTTTACAATAACTATTGTTTTATCATTTAAAATCTCACAACCTTTTTGTGAAATGCTATGCTTGAAAAGTGTGATTGGGCTATATTATAATAAATGCAACTTAAAATATTATCTGCATTTATATCTAATATCAGATAATAATCAGAATAATATTTTTTGCAACTTAAAATATTATAATCTGTATTTACATCTATTATTATTGATAACTTTTACAGCATAATAATAATAATAATAATAATAATAATAATAATAATAATAATAATAATAATAATAATAATAATAATAATAATAATAATAATAATAATAATAATTATTATTATTATTATTATATCTTCAAGCAACAATTACTGGTGTTCAACCACTTTAAGGCCTTTACATGTATGTGTAAAAAGATATATTATTTAGCAAGCCTGTTACCACCCAAATCAGTGATGAAAAAGACCATTTTTAGCAATTTCAGGTAATTTACCATAGAAAAACTGGGTTTTTGATTAAGTCTATATTATTATATCAGTTATTTAATGCAATGGGATTTTCTTAACCCTTACAAAGCCACTGTTTGAGAGAGTAACAGGCGGTGTAATCATTCTTAGGTACACATTGTTCTGTGGCTGAGTGTTGTTGTCACAGGAACAGGAACTCCTTTATCATGTGAGCAAGTGTGTCTCAGTCAGTGCATTTATGTAAGTGAGCTCTGCCTTGGCTCTTCATCTAGATAAATGCCTCTGCAACTGGGTCCGTTTTACGTTGCCATTACACCTCAGAGGGACAGAGCGCAAGTGTTGTTTAAACAGGAGGCTGCAGGTCTCTGTGCAGCAGAACCCTGCCAAATGTTTGGACTAGCACCAATTCTCTCGCTCTCAAGAGTAGCCACAGGGGCAGAGAAAACAAGATATTGAAGCAACAACTCTGGTTTGGGTAACCTTTTGACTTTTGAACCTTTGATCTGTGTTCTTGGTGGTGTTTCTAATATCCAGCAGGGATTTCTGAGGATTTCAAGATCCCCACATTAAAAAGGAGAAAAACAACACTTCAGGACATCTACACACCCATAAAACAGTGCGATGATGTCTGCACCAACACGAATAAGGTTCTTAGAAACGCGACTTTCATTTCCTGCTTACGAAAGTCATTGCAAACAGAGCAGCTTGGGAGCTGTCAACCTGAACAATTGGCAGGAACAATGAAAAACTGACTTTCTGATGAGACTTTGCCACAGGAATTCAGGAAGTGCTGCGAAAAGCAAAATAAGGATTTTAGATCTTATCAAATGGAACTACACTTGTTTAGTCTGCCAGTAAGGCTTTGATTATCAACACTGACTTAGCAAAACTGTACAGAGGAATGTCACATGTCAGGTAGTCATTTGGGAAAAAAACTAAGAAAAAAACAAAGGCCCACATTGGAGCTTATTCTGAGCCCATATGACCAGCAAGTGAAGCAACCAACCAACCGCAGTTTGATTTAATGTGATGTGTGGGGTAGGGTTTATCTAAAAAAATAATAATAATAATTACAACAATAGACAGGTGTTAAAAAAAAAAAAAACACTGCATGACTTCACATAGTCACGCTGCATGAAGTCATTGTGTAGTGTCAACCAATCAGATTACAACTTCCCAGACCAAGGAAGCACTTTCAAATTATGTGAGCAATATGCACCAGACGGTCAACGAACCAACTGTGGGTGGCCCATCACAAGCATGTTATTAAAAGCCTGACACGCACGCAAATGAGTCTTACCTATTGATATATGTTTGGAGGTACCAAAGAATGTGTATAATAGCACAGGATAAAACGATGAATATAAACCAAACACTGGAGGAACAGCTGCCAGCATCGCATAAGCAAGACCTGTTGAATGTGACAAATCAAGAAAAAGAGAAATGATCAAATGAATGTGGCCATTGATAAATTAATAAACAAACAACAACAATAACATTATTAAATACTACTAATATATAGTTACATTTATTTGCTATATTTATAATAATAATAATTATTATTATTATTACTATTAAAATAAACAACAAAATTCCTACTCGCCTACTATTAAACATATACATTTAATATGATTTTAATATAATTATTTTTTAAATTTTTAATATTAACCAGTTCTCAATCAAATCTGACCTTGAGGTAGCTGCATTACTCCTGTGCTGATGCCAGAAACTATGTCTCCGAACAGGTATTGCTTTAGTGGATATGACGGCAGCCATGTTAAAATGGGCAGAAAACCAAATACAACAGATTTGGCTTTCTCAGATGAACACCTGAAAAATAAGAGAGAGATGACTATTAGCATGAATATTTCATTCCTCTTCACTGTAGTTTTAAAATGTCATGTGTGTGATTATAACGTGCAAATAAAAATTCTGCAAACAACATTTAAAAGACATTTAAATCAGACGTTACACACTGTGATGCACCATATTTGAATACAAGTGAACAAGACGTAAAAGCAGAGGAGAAGATTATCAGTTAATGACCACTTAAATTATAGTCCGCCTTTGTCCATTAAAAGAAACTGAATCATCAATTTATCCAGCTCAGACTGGGATAAGCAGGTTTAACAAATGTAATGTCACTACTGTTGTGTAATATTAGTACTCCTGCAATATTATATTGAGGATATGATAAAATAATAAGACCATCATAAATGACAAATGGTTGTTTACTTAGTCAAACAGTTGCTTTATCAGTCCAAGCTGATTTTCTGAAGTTCAGATAACACTCGATCCTGATAAAATGATTATAGTTCAAAATTACAGTCCCAATAATGTGAAATAGAACAACTGAAACCAGTTTATATATTTAGTGGGGTCCAAAAATCTGATACCACTAGTACTTGTATTTAGCCTTTTTTTAAATAAAATTTTTCATTACTACTTCTATTATCAGAATAGCAATTTGAACAAAAACACTGAACACGAATGTCAGAATGTATTTGGTTTGTCTCTCTTTTGTTTTAACAACAACAACACTCAAACTGCATGAACTTCACAAGTGTAAAAGCTGATGATCATGCCCACAGGCATGATTTGAGAATGATCACCTTGTGCTTCACTGAAAGAACATCTTATCTGTACAAAGAGTCGCATGATCAATGTCACAAATATGCTTGTATGATCTGTGCCCTATAATACAGTACAGAATATTTCTCAATACAGTCACAGACTTTTGGACTCTACTGTAGCTCAGAAAAAAAAAACCAGACCTATCATCAGTAACAAAGAAAGCGGAATGTATTGAAATAGCCCTACCGGAGATGTTCAGCTATTCTCCGTTGAAAGGACTTGGGTGTCCTCTTCTTCCTATGTAGAAGCTCTGAGTCAATATAGCCTTCATTGAGCACAGGACGTTCCACGTGGTACATCAGTGTAGCGGACAGTTCCTCACTAGCAGTTACGTGCTCCATAGCAGCGGTGGAAACACAGGCATGTCAGGCTATGATGACCTTGTGAATGCAATCGTGCTCTCGCTTTACTTCCTCTTCCCGTTTTCAATGAATGGTGGAAAGAAAGGTCTCTGTGACGAAAGAAAAGTTTTAAGAATCAACTTCAAACAGTCACAAACAATGCTGATTTAATTCAATCATGATCAGCTATTAAGTAACAAACATTTTACGTCACACTGACAACCCCCTTGGTTTTATTTGGAGACATGCAGTGGTCAAACTCAGCTGGTGTATAATTACAAGCCCTCAAAATAATCTTTAATGACAGCCAGCTTTAGCCTGTACTGTAATGATTTATCATGCAATGACATACTGGCTACTTAACATACTTAAATAGATTTAATTCAATCATGATCAGCTATTAAGTAACAAACATTTTACATCACACTGACAACCCCCTTGGTTTTATTTGGAGACATGCAGTGGTCAAACTCAGCTGGTGTATAATTACAAGCCCTCAAAATAATCTTTAATGACAGCCAGCATCAAGAGCAAGCACACAAAAAAAACAGCCTGCAAACCTATAAAATAACCTGCAGAAAAAAATAAGTAAAACAAAATGTTTAAATCTGACAAACATTTTTGCCTTTTTAAAAAAAATAAAAATAATAATAATAAATACATTTTATGCATTCAGACCAAAAAAAAGTTCAACAGAAAGTAATGTGGTTTTATGATTTAATCCACACACCAGTGTGTCTAAAACACACAACCTGTCCTGAGGACACAGTGTGCATCTTGAGCAATAATAACCTATCCATGGATCCAGTCCATTTTTAGCACAGTGCTTTGCAAATCACAAGACCCTAGTAAAATGAAATGCACTGGATGTGACTGATGTCAGTGGTGTAGGCCAATGTTGACAAAGCAGTGGTATAAACATTACAAACGACACAAGATAAACCCATGACATACAAGGGTCATTCCATGAAACAACTGTATAATCTAAAAGGCGATTTTTTAAAAAGACTTTAAAACATTTGATCACAAACAATGGGTTTAAGTGTTAATAAATTACAGTGTATCATCTCAACCTGAATGTAAAAAATACAACATTGATGTTTTGTATGAAGTAACAGGGGTGACGGCATCAGAGTTGCCAGTTTTACAGTTCATTTAGCCATTACTAGGCTTGAGCTCAAGGTCATGACGCTACAAGCCATTTATCGGAAAGCAAGTTTAATGGTGAAATTTCTACAAAAATAATGTTTTCGAATAATCAGTTGCCGATTGTACAAAATCATGGTAAAAGAACATGACAAACATGGCAAATCATACAAAGTGATTTTTATCAATTTATCTTATGTTTGGTTTGGTTTGTCAGGAGACACTAACCTGTCCTTGAAATTTTCACATTTATCCTGAATGGAAAACATTACTATTCCATTGTATTATTATTAATGGAATTCACACCATCTTAACATCATGGTGAAACTTTTCTATTTTTGCTTCTTTTATTCGTATTTATAACATTTGCATTTTTGCTTTTAGGCCTACATCCAGAAAAAAATATTATTTACAGGGCTAGGGACAGACTAACTAAAATGCATTTGCATTAAGAAAAAAGACGAAAAAAGCATTGAAGAAGAAAGAAAGTTACTGGATTTGTGATGATGCATTTAGAAAAATGCCTATAATAAAACACAGTAAACGCTGCTTTTAGCTATTCCTCGTTAAAGTCATTGTTTACACATATGTTTACGAGGAAACATGAACACCAACCAGCATGACATATGCACGTGTCAACAACAGCAGTCATGATGTAATGACAGTGACTTCCAACATCGTACGTGTCTTTCTGCCACACTCTGTGCCCTCACACTTTTTAAAAACATAAGGCAACCAGAAATAAAAAATTTTTTTTTGGAGAGAGTCCTCGTTCTGTTCAACTCTACGACCCCACAAACCTGTTAAGCAGGTTTTAACTAAGGGGCTTTGCCCAATTATTGTGGTTTAAACGAGAAGAAGTCTAAGCATCTTACCTCTCGCCGCCTCCGTCCTGAAAATGACGCGAGGTCGGTGAACTGAGCTGAGCTGAGAAGAGCGCGAGCATCGACAGTCCCGTTACTGTGTAACATTTGAAAGCCCTTTAACTGCCCAGTACAGCTGCGTCATCAGCTGCGCTGATAAGAAGAGCGCTACGTACCTCATGCGTCACTACTTACGCCAGAAGAGCAACATGGGACCTGTAGTTCTTTATTGACTCAACCGTATCAGATAAAGGAGATAAATACTGTACACAACACATTATATCCGGTTGATTTAAGAGAGATTGTTAAGCGCGTAATTAAAGTTTTGTAAGTAATTATGATTAGAGCAAAACAGCGTATTTTATGCAAAATAAATTACTTTCCCTAATATAACAATGCAAGGTCGCAAGTGCAATGTAAGCGCGCCATCCTGTGTCACAACTATGCAACAACAAGTTAATACCAAGGTATTATATGTGTATTTTGACCTGTCGTAGCTGGTTTAAGCTGGTTCTATATATAATACACACCAAATATCTAAAAAAATATATATTTTTTTTAATTAAATTTTTTAAAGGTGTTTTAAAATGAACTTTTAAAATGCTTCAAATGGCTTAGCACCTCACACTATAGCCTACAATTTAAAAAATCTAGTTAAATAAGCTAATAGACTTGACAGAGGCCAGGTCACATCGACAAGAAAAACAGGAAAGGAAAGGAAAGCACATTAAATTGAAAGGATTTCAGTGAAATCTGATTTCTACTGTATCTTAAATCAAAATAAATCACAATCACAATGTATCCTGAAATAATGTCATGACTAATGAAGCCTTTTTTTAGTCATTCCATGCTAGTTTAGGATGAACGTATTGCTTATTTTAAGTTATATACAACATCTTCATCATCTTCATCATCACAAAGATGATTACACTGTCCTACTTGTAGTCACCCTAGCAGCCTTCAGGGTAGCCTAGAGCTTTAAACAGTCAGAATCATGTGACACTTTTAAAAGTAGAAATATTATAATTTTCTTACCTGTAGAGAAAATGTCAAGGTTTAAAAACCCAATATCAGCATTTAGCCTACAGTCTTTACAGCTATAGCATTGCTCTGGCACATAAAACAAGAAAAAGCCTTTTTTTAGTCATTCCATGCTAGTTTAGGATGAACGTATTGCTTATTTTAAGTTATATACAACATCTTCATCATCTTCATCATCACAAAGATGATTACACTTGTAGTCACCCTAGCAGCCTTCAGGGTAGCCTAGAGCTTTAAACAGTCAGAATCATGTGACACTTTTAAAAGTAGAAATATTATAATTTTCTTACCTGTAGAGAAAATGTCAAGGTATAAAACCCAATATCAGCATTTAGCCTACAGTCTTTATAGCTATAGCATTGCTCTGGCACATAAAACAAGAAAACAGAAATAAAACAGTGGTGCACTGAAAGTCTTCGGTGACAAATGACACGTCAGTCAGTCACTCACACAGACTGCACATCCTGGAGTTTTGACATGCTTTTTAATGGTTAGCTGTACAAGCCAATTGAATTTATTGCACAGAAATATGGCACTGCAATACTGATTATGTATTGTGTAATCATTGTTCAGGGAGGATGCCATGCCATAAACCTTGCTCTGTCTCCTTTCAACTCCTAAAATACATTATTTGTACATGCATTTCGATTAGCAGAACTGTGACATCACTCATTAAAAAAAGAGGTTTAAAAAAAATTTGAGTGTTCCTCAGTGAACAGTTTTTAAAAGAATCATTTGTTCTAAGTGTAAATAACATTTTAATATTCTGAACCGTTTGTCGCTATAAAAATGCTTTTATGCAATGCAAAGGTTATATGGATGTTAAAGGTTCTTCATGGAACCACAGATTTCAGAACAAAGTGCCGCGCAGTGCGCGCAGCCTGGAGACAGATCTCGGCTTGCTCGCAATTGCAAGGGTAAATAATAAATGATGTTTGAATAAGTACAGCGTTTTATTCACTAAAACACTATGTTTATAAAGGCTAAAGTTTTTTGTGTGTTTGAAGAGCGGAGAATAGCTTTTGCCGTCTAGTTGTAACCAATGGGCTACTTTTGTAGGCTACGTTTTAAATATCATGTGCATAAAGCGCTTCATCGTCTATCATGAGATTTTGGCCAAGTGTATTAAACGGCATGAAAAACTAAGCGCCCATATAGCTACAATAAATGTTATAACCTGTACGTTTATGAAAGCGTATAATGCGATGCTCTTGCTGCCTCAGATGCGGCCATTGTAATGACAGACAAAACACAGATCTCCGTCATTCGCTGGTCAAAAACCTTGTTAACTCCATTTGAGCTTGATTTTCATAAAATGTTAAGTGCAAGTGTCTGATAAAGCCACATACCAACTCTGACGACGCAGTGTTTAATTATTATTATATATATACAAAAAAGCTTTTTCCTTTTCTATGTTTTATATTTCAGTGCTTAGTAATGTGCACTAAGCTTTGTTTGTTGGATGTTTGCTTTAAGTGATAGGCCAGGTAAGTGAAATTATATTATCTTGCTGTATGTGTGTCGTTTTCTTTAAGTTTTCTGACTAAAAGCAAACAAAAAGCCATTTTAAAGTGGTTAAATAATGATAATAATAATCGGCAGGGATCCCCAGACCAATACAATTAGTGTGCCTCCTCTATTTTAAAACCCACGAGCCACCACTGTTAATAAGTACACAAATGTCTTCAATAAGACAGACTGGAAACCATAATTAGGGTTTTACAAATATTTAACCAATGAAAAGCATTCAAAAGAGCTTGTCACTAAACTTTTTAACGCTATGGATCCTCAAACTGTCAGCAAAACTGCTTAACGTCACCCTGCTTCCATTCAACAGACCAATACAATTAGTGTGCCTCCTCTATTTTAAAACCCACGAGCCGCCACTGTGGTTTTGAGAAACGCCGCCACTGTTAGGGGTCTCCAGGAGGGGTCAGCACCTCCATATAAATTTAATATGAGGATAACTAGTTCATCATGTGTATACAGTGAACATATGTTTATAGAATACTACAGAGTTGTATGTTTTGCTAGGTCGCACCTTACAAAATATTCAAAGGCTCTCACAGGTGACTCAGATAGAGGAAAAGAAGAAAGGAAACGCCCACTTGTGCTCCTGGCGCACATGCGAGGGGTGTTCGGCTTTCTCCGAGCTCATTGACTGCTAAATCAGGAAATGCCTTTTAAGACAACAAGCCCAGATTCAATGTGATCGATGCGTTCTTTTGATTTTAGTCGCTCGCGGGTGTTTAATAATCATCGAGAGACTTGACGAGTCGTTTTAGAAAGAGCCGAGCGAATGATTTGATTCTGCAGAATGAACATCAAGACAGATAAAGTTAGGTGAACGCTGAAGGTTTGTAAGTGAGAGACATCACACACCTTTGATCATGCCAAGAACGAAAAGCGACGAGTTCTCTTTCGTCAGTCCAGCTGTGAAATATTTACTTTTCTTCTTCAACATGATATTTTGGGTAAGTGTTGCTCATTATATTATTTTATTATATTATAAATTTAATAAACATTAAAACATATATATATATATTCTTTTCAAATATAACTTAATATATAATTTATATATATATAAATAAATAAATATATATATATACATATATAAACTTGATATATTAGACACAAATGATAAATAATAATTTTTAACACTTTTTAAATATGCACACTATATATTCTATTACATTATCCACAGAAAATATAAATGATTTGTATACTCTTGAGTTTTTTATATATAAGAACAAATAAATTAAATGCTGTTTATGTAGAGTTGTCTCCTCTTCACATGATGTAGTTTAATGATTAACGTTTTACCAAATGACTTTTGAAACTCCTACTTTTTAATGCAAAACTACGAAGCAAGCTTTGCATATATACAAACAGAATTAATGTACTTAGTTGTCTTCCAGACTGAATGATGGTCAAATGAGTCTAACAGTGTTTTAAAAGCAACTTGACCTGTATTCATAAAGACTGACATGCTTTCGTGGAGTTTAGTATGAACAAACACTGAAAACATCACCCATGGGCATGTCTCAACACCAATGTGTATTACTGCACCACCGGCTAGATTCTCAGAATACCTCGAAAAACACAGAACAGTTCGTGACACACAGTACAGGAGCCTAACCTGTTTGATCTTGACTTTATATACTGAGAAACACTTGGGGAACTTCCTGCATTTTACCACAATAAATTGGGCCTGCTGTGTGATAAGATCTCGCTAGAATAATAATGAGTTCATATTAGACCTCATCAACAAAACCCTCTTTTGTGAAGTTCTTGATACTGCCAGTTTACGTTCCCAAACTTTTTAAAACTTGTGGCTGTTGCTAAGCAGCGGGTCTCATTGATTCATATGCTGATAGAGCGATGCAGGGTGTTTGGATGAGTGGGGGCCCCATGCTTTCTTTTATTTGTTGCCCTGTAGCATTTACTGAATAATAGACCTAAATGAATAACGCCTCTTCAGAGGGAGAATCAGACACCCAAAATATTTAAAACAGGCTTTGATACTTCAGATATTTTGCAGAAAGGCATCAAAATTACTATGAACTTTCTAACAATTCATATGGACACCATGAGTTGATTTAAGTTAAGGTCTGTTGATTAGAGTGCATTACATGCTTGCTGGTGCAAATATGCACATGCAAATACCTAAGGAGATTTCATGCTGAAAGCCTCAAGAACAACTTACTATAGTTTTAACTATAATGCAGTGTAATACTGAGCATTTGACTACTGGGTCTCAATGCACTGTACAAAAAGGCACCAAATCATCTTTTTTCAGTGTGTTGATGCACATCTGCACTCCTTTTAGTGGTACAAAGCTATATAGAACAGCAATTCACCTTTGTGAAACTGAAAAGTAATGCAGTATTGTAGTCGTTTGAATACAGGAAATGTTCAAACATATGCAAACTTGCAACTTAGATCAGCGCACAGGAGAGATTGTTTCCTTCCTCTTATAGTGTATAGGACAGTTTGGTTTCAGAAATTATTAACGATGAAAAAAAAAACGATGTGGAGTTTTGTAGTAATCCGATAGCTGTGTCAGTGAAAGGGGGCTACATTATGTCAGACAAACTGGGACTTTTTGTTGTGTGCGAAACAGAAAGTGAATGAACCTTAAAGCTCCGCTTCTTTTTATAGAGTTCTTCTTATAGAGTTTATATTCTTCTCATGAACTTTCACAAATACTGATGCTGTATATAGTGTAAGTACATACAAACTTGGCCTTGGTCAGGTTTTTTCACAATACA
Organism: Sinocyclocheilus rhinocerous; assembly: GCF_001515625.1. NCBI lineage: Eukaryota > Metazoa > Chordata > Actinopteri > Cypriniformes > Cyprinidae > Sinocyclocheilus > Sinocyclocheilus rhinocerous. Next base: position 590,788 of record NW_015664186.1, on the reverse strand, counting down.
GTTTGAGGTGAGCAACAGGCCCCTCACTAAACAGTGACCTTAAACTTGACAATAAGAGTATTTACTTTACTTATTCAAGCCATTTACACACTCAAGTCCTTTTTTATTTAGGAAAACTGATGAATACGAATTTGTTCCTGCCACACCCTGAAGAGGAATGACAATGGCATTAGAATCATCCTGTGTTTTTGTACAACATCTGTTTTAACATAAAGACTCACAGCTTATCTTTGTGTTATAGGTAATCGCACTGATCCTTATATCTATTGGAGTTTATTCCAGGATAGTTAAACACGGTAAGTGTGTACCACTGGACAGCAGAACAGGGTTTATATCCTCAGATATCTGTATTTGTGTAGCTTTCTTCCTAGGCGTTGAAGCTACTTTATATGGTGATGCTGCTAACATATGCAGTTTTTCCACAACAAAGCGTAAAAGCGGCAAGTAAGCTACAGAAAATGAGCTTATAAATGTTATATCACAGACTAACTTCGTTTAATGAATATAAAAGCAAAGATTTTGTAGCTTGCTTCAAGTTGTAGCCATATCATGAAAGATATTCACAAATAAAGGTTCAGGAAGTCTGATATGGCAGTCACCTGGGACTCATACTGACACCTAGTGGTTGTAAAGGAGCATTGTGTAAAAGCAGTAGTTTTCAGTAACCAGTGCTTTTGTAGAAAGTCGGCCATTAATAATTTAATCCACATTAATATAGGGGTTACAGAGATAAAGTGAATCTTTTATAGATCAAATTGTGTATATACTGTGTTATAGATAACGTTTATCTATCCATAGTGCCACAAAAACTGTCCATCTATCTGATATGTCTCTGTTTTACTCTACAGAGACAGCGCTGGCCTGTCTGACGGTGGATCCTGCTCTGTTATTGATGATAGTGGGCATTCTCATGTTCTTCATCACGTTCTGCGGCTGTGTGGGTTCTCTGAGGGAGAACATATGCTTACTGCAGACAGTAAGTCAGTAATAAAGCCAGCTGCCTGATCAGAATTGTTACGTCAGGACAGGACCGTTCCAGATTATATGTATAATTTGTGTTTTTGAATCCGCAAAGTATCTAGAATGTGCCCGATATAACAGTCTTGGTACAATTTTAGTCAGGACTGAAATAGCTCTTAGTGGAGATAAAACTACATACAGCTTCAAACAAGGTGCATTTTACATAGAAAACGTGAAGTACAAAGCAAATCCTAATAGCAACCTTTAATTCCCTTGCAGTTCTGCATCGTCTTGACTATCATCTTTCTGCTGCAGCTAGTGGCTGGTGTTCTGGGTTTTGTCTTCTCAGACAAGGTAAAAATCATCATGAATCAGATTAGTATGCTAATGCCAATGCTACAAGCCAGATTATATCCATTTTGTAGAGCTAATGTGAACTTGGGTTGTAATTACTCAAGTAGCCAACGCTAATTTAATTCTTTAATTTGTTTGATTTACCTTTAATTAGTCAGATTACAGTATAGTATTTTAGTGCACTATTAAATCCCCCCGTCTTTGTGAAGGCTTTGTATAGACAGGCATAAGTACACTATTTAAAGGAGTCTGAACATGCTATAACAAAACCCACTGTCACAAACTTTCTGGATTTCTAGTTCACACAGTGCGCCCTCTACTGTCTGTCACCTGACTATTCTAATAATCCAACATTTTCAATTAAATTGATCCTCTACAGGCACCTGGCAAAGTAACAGAAATGGTTGACAGCGCCATCAAGCATTACAGGGATGATATAGATCTTCAGAACCTCATTGACTATGGGCAAAAACAGGTCAGGGTTATGTATACATACATGTACAATACATCATAATAGTCTGTAGTAGTTGATAATTATGTTTTTGCTTTATGATATGATCAGTTTAACTGCTGTGGGGGGATCTCTTACTTGGACTGGTCTCAGAACATATACTTCAATTGTTCAAAAGAGAACCCAAGCAGAGAGCGCTGCTCTGTGCCCTTCTCCTGCTGCCTGATCTCCAAAGAGGAGGTGAGAAAAGGCTCCAAAAAGAATGTTTGCACTTTGAATTACAATTTTTATTATGTATGTAATATATTTAACTATATGAAAATGTAATTTAATCATTAAGTAAATAAATAAATTAAATATTATATTTTATTATAATGTTATAAATTAATTATTAATATATTAAATCTAATTAATAATGCTGTAATATATTATACATATATTATTAATGTATTAAATGTCCCTTCCCCTAATACCACTTTGCCTTTTTTCGGTTTTGTCAGACTGTTATAAATACCATGTGTGGTCATGGGGTGCAGCAGCTGGAATATCTCGCAGCTGGTGCCTTCATTAACACCAATGGCTGCATTGATAAAGTGGTGAACTGGGTCCACAGTAACCTGTTTCTGTTGGGAGGCATCGCACTGGGCCTGGCCATCCCACAGGTACCTCCTGACATGGAATAAGCAGGCAATCTGCTTAAAATGATAAATTACACAAATTATCTAAATAATATAAAAGGTCATCGTGGGTCACCTTAGATTTCGTCCGATCTTAAACTGGCTACTTTAAGCATCTAAATTTAGATTTAGTTTGAACTGACAGCTTGATCTCTTCTCTTTTTCAGTTGGTTGGGATCCTTCTCTCTCAGATCCTTATTAATCAAATCCAGGATCAGATTAAACTACAGAATTACAACAAACAACATCGCTCAGACCCCTGGAGCTGAAACTCAAAATGGTTTTATAGAAAGCTTGGAAACTCGTTGCTGCCTGAAGTGACTGACATGGACTGGATTCTGAATAAGGAGAACTGGGCTTAAGAACAGGCAACCAAGACACATTTTCATATGTAAGGTCATTTGTATGATGTTTTAGAAACCAGAATATTTGTAGGAATAGTGTAAGACAAACTGAAGATCAAGAGGTCAATAAAACTATTTTGGGATATTTTATGAGCACAAAATGTTTTTTTAAGGAGTGTGATCTTAGTAAAGGATGGTTCAAACTAGTTTAATGTGATATTTATTGATTTCCAGTATGGACATTTTTAAAAACAAACTTTGTGTTGGAAGATATTATAAACATCTGAGATTAAATAGAAATGAAAATATTTTTATTCACCATGTATTTTGCCTTAAAAATTCACTTTAACATGTCTAAACAGTCATATGTGCTTCTTAATTTCCAGATTATTTCAGCTCATATTATTTTTTAAGTATTATTTCAAAGAATATATTTTTAATAAGCACAAAACATTTAAAGAGCATTGGTTTTATTACAACATAACTCACTCCATGGCATTTGGCTGTATTCTTTCTGGAATGACTCCCCCATCAACAAAATCTGGCCATAAAAAATCTGCTTATAGTCTGTGCTTGAGTTGTGCCAGAGATTCAAGTGTTTACTTCGCTGTTTATACTCAGACAGTGGTGAGGGTCCTCCTTCCGTTTGGACAATATCATGTTCATTAAGTGGATCTCAATGGATACAAATAAAAATTAATTTTACTGTTTCTGTTGTGTTTTATTCATCCCTTTTTATTAAAAAGGTAAATATAAATAAAAATATTTTAAAAATATAAATATTTATCATTCTCATTATTATTAATATTAATGAATGTTTATCTTTTATTTGAACCCAAAAAATATATTTTTTATAATTAATAATTTTTTATATTTTATTTTTACAGAAGGAAACTAGTTTTCTGTTTTACTATTATTGTTATTACTAAAAAATACATGTCACATATTATAACAGAAGGAAACTTTTTAGTTTTTGTTATTATTATGGCATTATAGAGATGCAAATACACAAACAAACAATTTTCCCCATTTCATATTCAATACAATATCTCCATTTTCAAATAATTCACCTGCAGGACATATTCCAAGGCTGTAATCTGACAACTGAGTTTTACTGAGTTGCACATGGATGCTCAGGTTTTTTTATTGGTGGTAAGTTTAAGTCTAACATGCGTTACAAAGATGCATTCATAGACATGGGAGCAAATGCATACAAGGTGTAGTGAAAACAAGAGTGCAATGTACTGTGAGCAGCCGAGTGCTGGTAACTCATGAAGCCTTTATCCAAAACTCATTTGGAAATCCAAACACAGAGTGTGGCAGACACCTTTAGTTTGTAAATGTTATTAAAAAGCCAGTATGGCCCAAAAAAAAAGGAAAAAGAAAATGTATGTAGAATTTATTTATTAACACCACAGCAGATGTATTTTATGTCAATGTATAGGAAAGCAATAGACTGTGTGTGTGTGTGTGTGTAGAGAGATTGAGGGAGGTAGACGTTTTAGGCCAGGCTCTCCCATTTAGAGCTTGAGTGTGTTTGTGTGTGGTCCCTGGTCTGTGCCTTTCTCTGACTCATTCTACAGTGGCCATGTTAGACGGGCTTTTTAAGAAGGCCCTGTGTTAATCCTCAGCATAGTTTACCAACCACATCGACACCAACAAGTGCTGCTGTCTAAATCTGATATACCAAACTACTCAAAGTTTATTCCATAAACGATTAAATGAGATAAACTCAGTCATGAATCACAATCACTGTAAACACAATGCAAAGTGTGCTAAAGGTACTTCACCAAAATAAAAGTGAGTCTACACCGCAAGGTTTCATTCAGATTGACACTGTGAAAATGTTGAAAGTACTTTTTGTATTACTGTGCATTATTTTTAATATTGCATGTTAGTTTATATTGTGTATCCCGTAGATTGCATTCTTCATCACACGACTGTAGAGATTTTTTTTTTTTACCATCATTGCATCTGTGTATACAATGAATTGCCAACATCCTGTTCCTCTCCTCAAGTGCGGGGCCCGGTGCGGCCGCACCAACTGAACCCCCCTAAGGACGGCCCTGCTTATGAGATAAGTCATATTTAGATAAAAAGTTGAAATTATGACATAAGTGTAATCAAATAATTGTGATATAAAACATTAAAAACATAATGACTATATGGCATTAATATGGTTTAAGTATGACCTTTTTATTATGTTGCAGAAAAGGCAAAATGCCCAAAAATATTAAAAAGTGAAAGCTATATAGTAAATGATTTTTTTAAATTAGAAAATTATTCTCATGTAGAAGAAATAAAGGCAAATATCAAAATGCAGAGGTTAAATACGATAAGATAAGACATGAGGGCAGGCATGAGTGAAGCATGTAAATATTATGTAGGCTGGCATGGATTGCTTTTCCCCAGCATGAGGGGGATGGGAGCAGAAGTTTTTGTTATTTGTGTGTGTGTGTTTGTGTGTGCACCCCTCCTTGTGCATACCAGAGTCTGGGAAAAAAACGGATTCTTGTGAAAGTGAAAGACATTTTAGGACCACTATATCTCAGGTCTCCGTCCGATGAGCAGATGAGTTTTGACAAAATTTCTCGCACTCTGGTTTTGCTGTAAACTGGGGGACGCGCTACTCGGCTCAAGGGGGACGGAGCGCTCAGCCCCGGGATCAAGTTACAGTCCCAGTCCCAGACTTTTCAAGGCAAATTTTTTTTCCTCCATCACAAACGTGGGGGATGGTGAACGCTATTTGGCCCGGGATCAAGTTACAGTCCCAGTCCCAGACTTTTCAAGGCAAAATTTTTTTCCTCCATCACAAACGTGGGGGATGGTGAACGCTATTTGGTTTCTTCAAACTTTTTAAAGTAACGAAAAACTGAGCTGGGGTAAGCTTTGTGCTGGAATTTAAAACGCAACATTTGTTTACAACTTTTACGCACCGCATTTGTACGATGCCGAGATTTTCAATAGTATGTGAGAGAGAAAGGAGGCATAAAAAACTTTGGAATCGGAAGAAAAGACATTTCTTTTAAAGTCTAAAATGTCGAATCAGGGCTCTAGGAAATATCCACACTTTGACTTGGTTTGAAACCTTCAAGCGCATCGCGCACGAGTGGAGATCGACAGTTTATTTGGAAACATTTGATGAAACATCGCTACATTGTTGGGTCTCCAAGATGTCCTCCAAGCGCCTCTGCTCCATTGTTGGAGGCGTTTGGATGCTTTGGATCTGGGCAGCAACCTCTATAATCACTCAGGCGGTTATCTTGCACCCAAATGAAACGGTATTCAACGACTTTTGCAAGAAATCGACAGCTTGTGAAGTACTAAAATACAATACGTGCCTTGGTTCACCTTTGCCGTACACGCACACATCTCTGATTCTGGCTGAAGACTCAGAAACTCAAGAGGAAGCCTTGGAGAAATTGGCCATGTGGTCTGGTAAGTTACTATTTTATTATGTAATACAAAATTATTATTATTATTATTGTATGTTCCCCTTTAGAGACAATTAAATTATTTTAGTTACTGTAAGCCTGAATAAAATCATTTTAATTATTAACGTTTTTTGATTGTATGTCAGTTTTGTATTGTTGAATATTGCTGAATACATTATGTTTCCAATGCAATTCACATGCAAATTGGTTGGAGTAAAATAAATGTTTTGCAGAACATAAAAAATATTAACTTTTTGCCCTAATGATTTTGGCGTTAATATTAATCAAAGTTAATTATTATAAATTATTATATGACAAAATACAGTTTTACATGACTTTTGTGTGTTATTAATGCCATCATGTTCTTAATTTTCACAACAGCCCCATAATTAGCAATTCTCCTCCTTTCTCTCACATTCACACCTTGTCCCAAAGTTTCTTGTATTGTTCCTGAAAGTCCATTGCCCATGGGCCGTTTCCTATAAAAATGAAAAAGAAAACTACTGTACCAAGTCTTTAAATAGCCACTGGATGTAGTTGAACTTTATAATCTGATTTAATTCTGTAAATGTTATTTTGACAAACCATCAGGACATTAACCAGACAGCCAGTGAGAATTAGACACTATTTTCTCAGATAATTAAAGGGGTCATATGATGCGATTTCAATTTTTCCTTTCTCTTTGAAGTGTTACAAGCTCTTGGTGCATAAAGAAGATCTGTAAAGTTGCAAAGACTAAAGTCTCAAATCCAAAGAGATATTCTTTATAAAAGTTAAGAGTCAACCACGCCTGCCTAAAACGGCTCGTTCTAACACGCCCCCACATACCTACGTCACGATGTGGGAAGATTTGCATAACACAGCCCAAATGTTGACGCGTTTCAGAAAGGCGGGGCATAGAGGAGAAACAATAATGTACAGTATGTGGAAAATAATGTGTTTTTTCAACCTTAAACTGCATAAACACATTTCATTACACCAAATACACAAAATAATGTTATTTTTAGCAACATCATATGACCCCTTTAATGTCTAATCTCCCAATCTCTTGCGCTCAGGGTTGAGAAATGCTCCTCGCTGTTGGGCCATCATTCAGCCGTTGCTGTGTGCTGTTTACATGCCAAAATGCGAGAATGGAAAGGTCGAACTGCCCAGCCAGCACCTGTGCCAAGCTACACGCAAACCTTGCAGTATTGTGGAGAGGGAGAGGGGCTGGCCCAACTTCCTCAAGTGTGAAAACAAGGAGCAGTTCCCTAAGGGTTGCCAGGTAAGTCATCCATTAGCATACGCCCAAAAAGTTTGATCTGGATTGCACATGATGTGACCAAATTGACTTTCAGAATGAGGTCCAGAAGATCAAATTCAACACTTCAGGACAGTGTGAGGCTCCCTTGGTCAAAACTGACATCCAGGCAAGTTGGTACAAGGACGTGGAAGGTTGTGGGATCCAGTGCAACAATCCCCTGTTCACGGAAGATGAGCACTCGGACATGCATAACTACATTGCCATCTTCGGCTCCATCACTCTCCTATGTACATTCTTTACGCTGGTAGGTGAACCGGCGAAGACGGGATTTCATAGTCTTGGGCTGGCTGACTTCCTGGTGTGCAGTATTTCTGACAGAAAGTAGTTCAAGTTTGGGCTGCAATCTTTAATTATTGATGTTATTCCTGCTTACAATTTCCCACAGGCCACATTTCTCGCCGACTGGAAGAATTCCAACCGTTACCCCGCTGTGATCCTCTTTTACGTCAATGTATGTTTCTTTATCGGAAGTATTGGATGGCTCGCTCAGTTCATGGATGGAGCCCGCAAGGAGATTGTGTGCAAAAGCGACGACACTATGCGGCTTGGAGAGCCATCGTAAGTATGAAGCCAGCGGAAAATCCACCTTCCAAAACATTGCATTACATTAAATTAGAGTTACGCTGCATATTACAAATACTGACTGTCAGGAACATTTGATAGCCAAGAAAAGTAATTGGACCAAACAATAAAAATTATTTGACTTACCAGATATATTTCAGATGAATTAGTATGAATAATGCCGATTTTCCATTGGTTATTTTTCTCTAGATCCACCGAGACGCTGTCATGCGTGATTATCTTCATCATTGTGTATTATTCTCTAATGTCTGGGGTCATTTGGTTTGTTATGCTCACTTATGCCTGGCACACATCGTTTAAAGCCCTGGGAACCACCCATCTACCTCTGTCTGGAAAAACATCCTATTTTCACCTGGTCACATGGTCTATTCCTTTCATACTGACAGTTGCTATACTGGCCATTGCAGAGGTGAGGCTGCTTTTGTCATTTTTTTTGTATTGTTAATATCAGCGTATTCACAGTGGTTTAATTTTGACACTATGAAATATTCCACAGGTGGATGGAGATTCAGTTAGCGGCATTTGCTTTGTTGGCTATAAGAACTACAGATACCGTGCAGGGTTTGTTCTGGCTCCTATCGGGGTGGTCCTTGTCGTTGGTGGCTATTTCCTGATACGAGGTGAGAGAGATATTTTCATTCTGTTGTGTTTAACAGTAGCGCATGGCATAAAGAGATGGTTTTATCCGTGTGGATTTATACAAGACTCTTGTTTTCCAGGGGTTATGACATTGTTTTCCATTAAAAGTAACCATCCGGGGCTGCTCAGTGAAAAAGCTGCTAGTAAAATCAATGAAACCATGCTGAGGCTTGGTAAGTTTTGGATTCCTCTTTAAAATTATGCAAATTATACAGCATGAAAAGCTTTCATTAAGAACAAAATGAAATCCACCCCAAGTACTGAAGTGTTTTAATTTAAAATACAACCCATCTGGCAATAGAAATGTCAGTAATAAAGGTGTACTACAAGTACTTATACTGCAGCTATTGTAATAACATTATGCTATTATGATATATATTCTCCACAAACAATGCAACACAAGTGTGTGTGTGTGTGTATGTGAGTTGAGTGGATAGAGTAAATATTCGTATTAAACATCCACTATATATAATATAGTTTGTTTGTGAATAATATCTTTAGAGATTATTCACTCTTGATGTAAATTCTGTGAATCTTTGACTTGTTCATTCATCTAAGAATGAGCAAATTCCATTTATTTTTCCATTTCTCAGGTATATTTGGATTCTTAGCCTTTGGTTTTGTTTTCATCACATTCGGCTGCCATTTCTATGACTTTTTCAACCAAGCTGAGTGGGAAAAAAGCTTCAGGGAATATGTACTGTGAGTCTTTTTCTTCTATCGTCTAGCTTTTCTAGACAAAGTAGCATTTTATAGACATGGGGAACATGTGAGCTACATTATCTACCATACATTGTGTTATGGTTGTGATACTGTAGAGGGCTACCCATGCTGTCATGTAACAAATCTAGTTTTTAATACAGATGTGAGGCTAATGTCACCATAGCTCACCAGACCAACAAGCCGATCCCAGAGTGTGCCATCAAGAACAGGCCTAGTCTGCTGGTGGAGAAGATCAACCTCTTCTCAATGTTCGGTACAGGCATTGCAATGAGCACATGGGTCTGGACGAAGGCCACCATCCTTATCTGGAAACGCACCTGGTTCAGGTAGGTAACAAACATACAATCAAAATAAGTTTTTGATGAATTAAAATAATGTTATATTTTATGTAGTACATAATACAAATCTATTATTGACATTATTTAACATTTTGTGTGTTGTAATAAATAAAAAATAAGTTGAATATTAAGCATTTTCTCTCAATCTAAGAATCATTGGAAGAAGTGACGATGAGCCGAAACGCATTAAGAAGAGTAAAATGATTGCCAAGGCATTCTCAAAGCGAAAAGAACTGCAGAAGGATCCAGAGAAAGAGCTGTCCTTCAGCATGCACACCGTTTCTCATGAGGGACCTGTGGGTAAGCACCTCCTCCTATATTCTAAAGATAATTTTCTCAACTTTTAGGAGTACACTAACACATAGATGGCCTCAAAGCTAAAAGGTCAATCAGTCACATTTGAAAGTGTTGTTGCTCCCTATATTAGACACAAATAACTAACATTTAATTTATTTAACCCTTTGCACAGCGGGTATCAACTTTGACCTGAATGAGCCGTCAATGGAAATGTCTTCTGCGTGGGCCCAACATGTGACCAAGATGGTGGCTAGAAGAGGGGCAATTTTACCACAGGATATCTCAGTGACGCCCACCGGAACACCTGGTTAGTACTCTAGTTCTTAAATAATTGATAAATATATCATCAATAGTTAACTGTAACTGATGACCAATAGTAGCAGGTTTGTATAATTTAACAACAACAATAGTAATAATGATAAATAATTTACTATAATAATTAAATGCATTTTCCCTACAGTTCCGCCTCCAGAGGAAAGAAACAAACTTTGGATGGTTGAAGCAGAAATTTCTCCTGAAATGATGAAAAGAAAGAAGAAGAAGAAAAAGAGAAGGAAGGAAATACGGCCAACGGGTCCTACAGCGGACGAAGGGAAGACTGCCTACCACCGGAGGGAGTTTGGCCCCTGCTCAGTCCCCCGTCTCCCAAAACTTCCAGGTCACCAGAGTCTGTTGGCTAACCTGTGGGAGCAGCAGCAACAGCGGCAGGAGGAACAGGATATGCTACCTGGAGCCTTCCCTGAATTCAGGCCTTCATGTCCTCTTCCTTACCAGGAGAGATATGGTGGTTTGGGATATTTATGCAATAAACCCTCCAGCCTCCCCCTTGCCAATCCCCTGATGCTAAGAGATAGCATGCAAGATGATTCAGATGGCTTCCAGCAATCATCATGGAAACCTAATGGGGTTTTCCGGCACCTTGGGAAGGAAGCATCCGTGATGGGTGCTGGCAGGACTGCTGTTGTGCCACGGGCCGATGGCAGGAGGGGTGTACCAATACACTCCAGAACAAATCTTATGGAGGCTGAGCTACTGGATGCTGACTCAGATTTTTAAATCTTTGGAGTTGTTGGTGCTCATTTTGCGCTGTGAAAGGTGCTGCATACTCATGCCAAACAATGAACCTGAAGCAGAAGTGGGTTCGAACTGCTGTGCCAGCTCTGCTTGTCTAAAGGATAATACTTTTTTATGCAACTCTCATGATAATGAGAATTATGAACTGGATTTATGAAACATTATTAAAGAGTCATAAAAACATTTGTGCCTTCGACATGGATTTTGTAACATCCCACATGTGATTGTGGTGACAATACATATTGTTCAGTTTGCTAGCTGGGCTAATATGACATCATTTTGATTCCTTTCTATGTTTGGAACAGGTTAGTGTGTAAAGGGGCTTCATTTAGGAATGCCACATAATTTGGATCTTAGCTTAAAGGGGAATTGTGTAATTTCTGCAGCACTGGAGTTACCAAACGGAATCACAAAAGTATGAATATTGACTATTTTCAAACAGGTTTCCCCATCTGCTATTGGTCAGTCAGACATGCCATTGGTTGAGCCAATTATGCTGTGTTGATGTTCAAACAAGCATAGTGTACGAATCAGTGTGCAAATGGCTTATTTAAAGTTGTCCCGACATTAAATTGGGATAGGTAAAAGTATGTTTAACATGGAGTAACACCAGCTTGTAGTGGGCCTATAGTCTGTAATATGATCACTGGTATGAAAAAAATACACAGTCTGTAGTCTGTACTGTATCTGTTGGAAAACCTCACAATTAAACATCCTTGGCCACACCTTTATAGACATAAAGAAAAGTAACTGACAAAAGTGCTATTTTTTCAGAAAAAGAGAATTTATTCAGCTATTATTGTTACTTTTTTGTTTGGAAAAATTGCCTGGTGCAATCACAAACAAGTCCACCTCTCTCATTCAAAGAGTAAGAGAACATAAAGGGCATTGTTTTTGTTTGTTTAAAAATTGTAGCTCAAAATGCCAATGGTTATGTAAGATTCTGTTTCCATTGACAATTATCTCTGTACAGTGCTATTACAAAAACTATTTTTCTACTTTATATTGTTTTTTTCACCTGTTTTATTTTATATTATTTTAAACTGTACATAATTAAGATCACATTTTTGTTTCTTACACCTATTGGAGTGATTTTTGCTTCATACACATTTGGATTTGCTTATCGGTGTGAATTTTGTTTGAAATTTTAAGCTTATTTACAATTTTTATTATTTTTCTTTTTCAACTTGGATCATTGTTAGTATCTGTGGCAATATTAGCAAAAAAGCAGCTGTGCCGCATTTTTCTGACAATTTGAAGCTGTCCTTCAAGAATGTATTTTTAGAAAAAAGTGTTTAATGAAGATGCTTGCGCTCTGTGACTGCGATGATATCTGTTTTTTTCCCATCACTGTTGCTGTTATTCCCTCATAAGAGCTGGTCTGTCCTTATCAATACTATTTTATGTCAGTATTTTAATGTGTGTGTGTGATCTTTGCTGTTTTCCTGCCGGAGTCTCATTCCATTGTATATATTTTTTTATATTGACATGCCATTAATGAATAAAATGTACTGAAACAGAGTAAAACTAAAGGATTCAGATTATAAAATGATTATAAAATGTTGAATGCTTCAAGGTAACTGAGGTGATTATTTTCGGTCCATCAGAAAATATGAAAGCCCTAAATCTTGACCTAGGACCTTTATCGGCTTTTAGGTCTTCACAGGTACGGAATCTGGGTCTTCTTTTAGATGACTCGCTAAAATTCGATAAGCAAATTTCTACTGTGATTGGGTCCAGTTTTCATCAACTCCGTACACTAGCAAAAATTAAACACTTTCTCACTGACAAGACTTTGGAGATGGCGGTTCATGCCTTTATTACATCGCGTCTCGATTATTGTAACTCTTTATACTGTGGCATATCTAAAACTCAAATTGCCCGTCTTCAAGTGGTCCAGAACGCTGCCTCTAGATTCCTTTTAAAAAAGAAAAAAAGGGATCACGTCACTCCGCTCTTGAAGACCCTTCATTGGTTGCCTGTTCAGTTTAGAATACATTTTAAAATCTTATTATTTGTTTTTAAATCTCTGCACAATCAAGCACCCGTTTATTTATCTGAATTGCTGCATCAGTATATCCCCTCGAGAAGTCTAAGATCTTGCGACCAGAACCTTCTTGTAATTCCGCATACCAGACTCAAGCGTAGAGGTGACCGTGCCTTCTCAGTAATTGGGCCTCGTCTTTGGAATGATTTGCCAGTGGAGATCAGAACGGCCCGTAGCCTGTCTATCTTTAAGTCTCTTTTAAAAACCCATTTGTTTTCATTGGCCTATTAGGACTATATTCTTGCCTATTGTATTTCCTATTTGTGTTTTAATTTTTTGGTTGCAGTTTTTGTATTACTAAATTTTATGATGACGTTTCTTACTGTGAAGCGCTTTGGTCAGTCTTGTGGCTGTTTTAAATGTGCTATATAAATAAAGTAAACTTGAAACTTTAACTTATTTTCATTACACACATAAAAAAGGAAATAATGTTTAGTATTACTGATAAAATTAATGTGATAGAGTATATTTTTTGTAGAGAAACACCTCTACCCAAAACTATATGAAAAACTGTATCTTTATGTAGTAGTACATAAAGAAAGATTGGCCCATATATTTTGCTCTCATTGATATTCTTGTACTCAGATTTTCTCCAGATTTGTATGATTTTGTATGAAGCTGAATCACAACAACCTTCGGTCACTTGACAGCTGGCAGTGTTTAAAAAATATATAAACAACACAAAATATATTTAATTGTGTTTGTGTTACTGTTCATTCTCCAACCAGTTAAGTCAGAACAAACTTTTGTGACCTAATACATCGATTATCACTCTATATAAAATATAATAGACTGACCGAGCAAGAGCAATTTTTCCTGCTTGCCAGTATGATATTTGCTTTTATACCACAGTTCAATAAACAAGAAGCTAATGATGAGTGACTTACATTTTAGAGGCAATACTGAAAGTCATTTTGTCTGTTTTGCTCCACCAACGAAGTTTCAAACAAGAGCCAGAGCCATATGCAGCGAAAATAACCACTGAATCGCGGAGAAACACACACAGCACAGCAGTGGCCTTGATTGAATCGTTAAACGAATCAACTGAGTAAATGGTTCAGCAACAGGGTTGCCAGGTTTTCACAACAAAACCCTCCCAATTGCTACTCAAGGTGGGGTGGGGTGGTGTGGGGCCAGGGGAGTAAACTAAACGTTTTTTGGCGGGGTTCCCCTGGTAAAATTCGTATTCCATTGGCTAAATATCACGTTATTGAGGTCGCTTCAACCCGCGGACATGAAAACAAACCCGCGGCAACAGTGTTAAAGTAGCCCAATACCGCGGTACAAACGCGGACTTGGCAACACTGTCAGCGACTCACTCGCATGAACAAGTAAAATTTGTCACCACCTTCTGGCGTGACGTTGTAATCTGTAGTAAACAAAAGACCCTGAAAATCCCTAAACGTTCAACAAAACCTTGGCTTTATCCTATTCTGCATCCATTTCTCGTCTCATCCAAAGTCAAAATTTCGAGAATGAGCAATTACAGAATTATGAGATTTTTATAATAATATCTTTAATCTCAAAATTATTTAACTGCAACAAGTACTCTCGTAATTTTGACTTTATTCTCAATCTATCTTATCTCATATTGCTATGACTATATTCTTGTAATCTTTTATTAATAGTAATAGTAATAGTCGTGGTATACTGTAGGTTCAACTTGACAATATACAAAAATAATTCCAAGGGAAAGAAAGGGAGTGCTAAGAAGCGCGTTCACAGCAGGCGTCGGTGGCGCGCGCAGGCCGTGGCTACAGCTGAGCTGATGGTGGACTGGAGGCGCGCGGCTGTAGCAGGATGGCTCACACCAAACACACGATGTCCACTGATGTGGAGAGTCGGAGGCGACGGTCCACTGAGAGCTCAGGCGAGTATTACAGTCATCTTACAATTAGTCAGAAGCTCAAAGAGACTTTTACTATCCTTGTGCATTCATTAGGACTATTTTAACCTAGTTTCTTTGCTTGTCTGCTTTGTTTGTTTGTTGTGGTTTCAGTGATTCTCCTAATCTATAGAAATGTACTTTTTTTCCATTTCAAACTTTCATATCAATTAGTCGTTTTAGTGACAAATAAGAAAGAACTCTGCTTTTTAGTGGGATTTTGGGAATATGTCACACCTGTAAGGAGAGACTGAGTTCACCTGTTCTACCCACGTCATTGACTAATGATTTTTTTCTAGTGTAAATACAAAGTTAAAACATCAGTGATGATGTGCAAAATCATGTTAAATATTTAAGTATGTGTTTGTTTTTAATTTGTCACAAATTTAAAGGCCATTTCCATACTTGTATCATCTCTGCATTGCTCAGAAAAAAATGATTGTAAGCCTTTATTTTACTTTTTTTTTTTTTGTGGGACCAGCTTTAGTATTGTGATCTTTAACTTCTAAAATGTATATTTAAATATGTATTTAGTTATAGCTTATAGGCACATTTGGCTTCTTATTTTGAAATATGGTAGTAAACATTGTCTGCTGTTTAGTAACTTTTATTGCTTTTATGATTTTTCTGAAATCTCATGCCATGATATCAATTAGCAATGCAATCAGACACAGTTGATTCACTAATGTTATGTGGGAAACTGTTGTTCATGTGACCATCAGGCGTCTTTTGTTAGTTCCAGACTGACTGTTTGGGGACTGAACGAAGTCATCAGATGACCATGAGAAACCTCTAAATCCACTGAGACATTGATTTCTTTCCCTGTATGACCTGTAGAGCCCCTTTGGGACCATGACCCCAAAGGTCGTCGCTGTAGCTCCCAGTGTGACAGACTGTGTGTAGCTGGAGCATATCTTGAGATCCCAGATACTCCTTCCCCCTGCACCTCCCAGTATTGCGGACACTACACCCCAAAATGTCTCTCTGCCCACAGTGAGTGTCTTGCCATAGTCTGTCTACTCAATTCATGAGTGCAAAAACAGTAATTAAATTATAATTTTTTTGTTATATAAAAGTGTCAGGGTTGTTATAGTTGTCTAAAACTGACACTAAAGTTAAAATCATTAAAAAAATCTAAATAAAATAAAAGTTAAATATAAAATTTAAAAAACTTTATTTCAGCTAATTGTCAAGCCAACATTTCTCTTTTTAATTTACAATTAAATTACAAATTATTTATCTCTCTCTCTATTTATATATGAAAAAGAAACAAAAACTACTAAAAATGATAAAAACACAGCAAAATTATCAAAGCTTTAACTGAAATCAAAATGAAAACAGAAAATATAAAAGTCATACTGATTCATAATATTAATAATAATGCATTTTAATTAATATTAATAACTAATAGTATCTAAATTATACTAAAATAACACTGAAAAGGGTTAGGAGTCTATCTGGGAAATTACTGCATTTTTAACATGTTCATAATATAAAGTGAGTCAAATAAGCTTCAAACCATTTCTATGTTTATGGTGTAGAAATTATTAATATTTTAAAATGTTTTTAATAAAAATAAAAACATCTTAAATTATTATATTTTCATTATTATTATTATATATATTTTTTAATTATGTCCCCCAAAATTTTGCTAAATATGCTTATGCTAAATATTTACATGCATTTTATATGCATGAAATACTAGCTATGGAATTGGCCCTAGAAATAACAAACAAGTTAGACATATTATTTAATTGTGCATTTTAGTTTGCATAAAATATTGGCTATGAAATTGGCCCTAAAAAGAACAAGCAATCACCCATTTTATTCCAAAGAATTATTGCAGATTTTTCTCCAAAAATTGATCTTATTTTGTTTTTTGCTTTCTTCGGGGCATTCACGGTGCACAGATGACGTTTGGCAAGAAGCGAGCATCAGAACCACCATCCGAGCAGAAAACGAGTTCGAGGCACATAAACTTGCCAATAACTACAAGGTGTGTAAATATGAGTGCTTTAACAGTCAGAGATTTTTCCAGAGTGAGAAAAAAAACATAATAAGAGTGCAAATCCTTGGAATAACTGGAGGAAATGTTTCAAATGATTTGTTTATGTCTGTATGCCAGTTTGGTTTCAGGAAATGGAAGAGTCATGTAACCGAACGACCCATTGAAGACAGATCTGATGTAGTTAAGGAGCTTTATTCTGAGCTCAACTATATCAAACATCATTCAGGTTAGAAAAATATTAATGAGAAAATTAGATAAATCCCAAAAATTACTAGGGATGCAAACCACATTAAAAATAAATTGATGTCATTGCAATAGATTAAAAATGGTTAAACCAAGTAATATTTATTTTTTAAATAAATATTTTTATTTTTTAAATAAGCACACCTTTCAAGAAAGAACAATTCATAAAAAGACATTTTTGTGACCAGAAGTATTTGTCTGAGAAACGTTTAGCATCATTTGTTTGCAGATGCCATGTGTTTTAATATTCTGCAATCTATGCAATGGCATTCCTTAATTTGTAAGTGTAGTTTGGAGGTATAAAATATAATCTGTCTGTTAACTGTAATGCTTTTACTCTCTTTTGCTCCAAGGATCACTCATCACTGCTGGGAATGTAATATATGTATTGCTCTTTGGCTGGTGGATCTCCATATTTTACTTCTTGGTTAGTCTGCTGATGTTTTGCACCATTGCTGGTATCCCATATGGTATGTCAGGGTTCTTTTGTGATTCATTTTTGTTACTAGTCCATTTCAGTTGCATTTTGCCACTTTATTCCCATTTGAATCTGTTCTCTCATATTCTATGATAGGAAAACTCTGTTTGCAGCTGTCGGGTTATTTCTTATGGCCATTTGGAAAGGCATTACAGAAAGTAAGTGAAAAATATATATATCTGCAGAACTTTCCTCAAAGACATAGGTAGCCAATTCATGTATTTTTTTAAATTCCGTCACACTGTTGATTCGATCTGCAATGCCTAGTTAAATAGGCTTCTCTTATGCCTGTAGCATGGCACATGACATTCATTACAAACTCTGCTGTTTTCCATGTTATAATCAATTTTGGCTTCCAAGAACTCATTTTTCCTGACATTTTTGTGAAATACAACATCACTGATTTCAAATCCGAATGTAAATTCTCTCGTCTGACTGCATGTTTTCAAATGCTTCCTTCAGAGCAGCAGCCTGTTGAGGAAATGTTGTGTGAAATTCCCACATTGTGAGGCCATTCCAGAGGAGGTGGATGAAGTAAAGGAGTCTTCGGAGGTGAAAGAGTCTACACCTTTGCTGCGCTGTGCTCCCACAGAAATCCCTGTGACAACACCGCCTCCAAAACAGACGCGTTACTGGGTGAGACTTGTCAGTTTTGAACAGTTTATCTAGCTGATTGGCCATCATTATACTGTAAATCATTCTTGGGGTTTAGTGCATGGTTGGTAAAGTTGAGAATTGTTAACCAGAAGGTTGCTGGTTTGAAGCCCAAAAGGAGTCAAAATAAAATTTTATTTCATAAATGTGACCCTGGACCACAAAACCAGTCTTAAGTTGCACGGGTATATTTGTAGCAATAGCCAAGAATACATTGTATGGGTAAAAATAATTGATTTTTCTTTTATGCCAAAAATCATTAGGATATTAAGTAAAGATCATGTTCTATAAAGATATTTTGACAATTTCCTACTGTAAATATTAAAACTTAATTTTTGATTAGTAATATGCATTGCTAAGAACTTAATTTGGGCAACTTTAAAGGCGATTTTCTCAATATTTAGATTTTTTTGCACCCTCAGATTCCAGATTTTCAAATAGTTGTATCTCGGCCAAATATTGTCCTATCCTAACAAACCATACATCAGTGGAAAGCTTATTTATTCAGCTTTCAGATGATCTATAAATCTCAATTTCAAAAAATGGACCCTTATGACTGGTTTTGTGGTCCAGGGTCACAAATGGTTACCTTAATGTTTTCTTCCTAGTGTCGGATGAGTACGTATGTTTGGCTGGTGTTGGGATACCCCCTGCTGGCTGTGGTTCATTTCCTGGCCATCTTCCTGTCCTGGATGATGGTTTTCACCATCCCTGTGTCAAAGATGAACGTCAGGACCTTGAGCATCATCCTGCTTATGCCACCAGAGGAGGTCAAAGTTCGGACTGTGAAAAAGGTGAGCACTATAGTATTTGCTGTTTACATTAGTAGATCATCTAACTTTTTTTTAATACTAATGGTTGCCATGTCTTCTACTCTTTAGCCACAAGGTTGTGAGACCAGAGTTCTGCTGTGCTGTTACCGTGCCTTCAACTGGTACTACTACAAATACACTGTGGATGGGATCAATGTGTTTGCTGTCAGTATCCTTCATGCCTATGGCTGTTTATAAACTGCTCTCATGTGAAATGGTACCTTTTTCATTATTTATGACTTATTTATATTTTTATGAGACATACAGTGTGGGAAAAGAAAAATAACAATGATAAAATGGAGGTAATGATGAAAATAATTATGGAAATCTAATAAAATATGAAAAAATAAAATATATAGTATAAATATAAATATATACTCATTAAATAGCAGACTAAAATATTTAATAAAACAAAGATTATTGGAGTACATTTTACAAGAAAATACTACATTTGGGGTTTTTTACTTCAAAAATTGTGCATTTCATTCATTGTGTTAATTGCTATTTCTTTGTACTTGTTTGTGAAATTTGCTAGCAATTTCTGAGTGAAAATGTTTCTACACCATTCTTTTTGGGGTGTATAAATAATACTGAAATGGTACCTTTGTTGATAATACCTTTTGTTAGCTTTATTGTAGAAAAAAAATGTTTTCTCTATGATATGCACCATTTATGTTAAGATCTTTAAAAAAAACTTTATTCAGACCTGTTGCCGCTGGTTATTTTCACTCTGGTGATTGGCTACGTGGACCGAGATAATTATTATGTGAGCTCAGAGGCAAAGTTTGCCATAGCATTGAGCTCCATTATCCCATTGTCTTACTACATTGGGATGGGGATAGCAAGGTAATATTTAAAAATCCTAACTTGTTTGTTCAAGTGGTATGTGTGTATTAGTTTATTTAATAGATTTTATTTATTGAATAATTTTCATTTATTCTTTTTTCTTTGTTCATTTTATTTAATTAACTATTTCTTAAATGTACCTACTTCTGGTTTATATATTTATTATATTACATTACATTATATTACTTTCCCCAGAGTCTTTTCTTCTTCTTCTTCCTCCTAATAATTGGTTAATTTGTTTTTTTACATGCAAAATCTGTGTGAATACCACTGTATTCTCTGTAGTATTTCCGCACAGAGTAACTTTGCAGTGGGAGCGGTAGTAAATGCCACGTTCGGCTCGATTACAGAGATGGCCTTCTACATCACAGCTTTGCTGCAGGGTCATCGCGCAGGAAACAAGTGCTATGCAGAGATCGTCAAATCTGCTCTGACCGGCACGCTGCTGGGCTGCATCCTCTTCATACCTGTGAGAGCGAGTTTCTTTGATACTGCTTCCTCACACTATTCCTCCTCCTCTGATAACTGCCACACGTACAGTACATGTCATACGTTATAAATTCCTCTAACAGCTGCATTCTGTGTGAGTGTGTTTTAGGGCATCTGTATGATCATCGGCGGCTGCAAACACAGTGAGCAGCGGTTCAACAGCAGGTCGGCAGGAGTCAGCTCGGCTCTGCTTTTCATATCAGTAGGAGGTGAGAGAACTAAATATTCACTGTTCTTAAGTAGAAATAATAATTTTTGACCTTTCACCTCTGTCTGACCACAGGTGTTTTCACCCCCACACTGTTTTCAAAGGCTTATGGAAACTTTATATGTGAGGGCTGTAACATCTCGCTTAGTAACACCACAAAGCCCTTCATTTGTAATAACTGCCACTATGACCTGGTACGTTGTTTCCTTAATAAAATTCAAGCCATTTAGACATATAATCCAGAGCACAGTAGTTAAATATATGACCATGATGTCTTTCTACAGAGTGAAAACAACCGACCCCTCTTTTTGAGTCATATCGAGTGAGTATACGAACACACTTGTTTTTACAGCATAACGATTTTTAAATGTCTAAATTCCGTTTTTGTTTTCAGGCCTTTAGTGTACACAATCTCTGTCCTGTTGCCTGCTGCGTATCTTATTGGTCTGATCTTCACGCTTAAGACTCATTCGCATATTTATGATCTCCACATTAGTGATGCCCACTGTCATGGTGCGTCTTTGTGATTTTGCATTTGGATTATGCCATTTTGGTTATGTGATGCTTTTATTTAATGTCTTAATTATTCTGTTTGTGTTAGTTATTAGCGACCATGGTGCAGTGGTTCACTGGTCTAGAGCGAGAGCTCTAGTGGTGCTCATTTTGGCTACGGTGTTGATGGCAGCTTGCGCTGATCTCAGCACTGAGCACATCAAACCTATCATTTCCAATTCCAGTGTCTCACAGGTACATTATTTTATTTAAAATAATTTATTTATTTTACCTATGGAATTAATTTTATTTTATGATTTTCATGTTATTTTGGTTTGATATAAAAAATTGTAATATTACTTAAAGGTTATATTTAAAAGTAATTTATTTTTAAATTAATAAATGTATCAAATTAATAAGTTTTCCCATTTTTATATTTCCTATATGAAATTAAATGTCTCCTGTGTAGTCCCTGTCCCTGCTCTGTATTTAATCTTAGATATTCACATATAAATATATTTTGTTGCAGTATTTTATTGGAGTTACTATATTGGCCATGGTTCCCGAGCTTCCTGAGATAGTCAATGGGATCCAGTTTGCTCTTCAGAACAACATCAGCCTCAGGTTACAATAATTTGGTGTTAAAATAGATGTGCACTTGACTATTTTCACTATGTGATCTGGATGTGGCTCTAATATGGATATTTGCCATCATGTAGCCTGGAAGTGGGGAGCTGTATTGCAGTTCAGGTGTGCATGTTGCAGATACCGCTACTGATCTTTTTCAATGCTTTTTACGTAAGTCACCCTCCCCCCCCCCCGCCCCCCCCCAAAAAAAGGTTGAGTTGGTTTCTGTTACTCAGTTCTGCAGTATGACACAAGTTCTTTCTGTTTCTCTCTAGGATGTTGGATTCGTTCTCATATTCAGTGATTTACACCTCTGGGCAAGCATCTTTAGCGTGATTCTGGTCAACTACATATTTATGGATGGAAAGTCGGACTACTTTCAGGGTGAGCATTATTATTAGTATTATTGATTAAAGGAATAGTTCGTACAATATTAAAATTCTATCATTATTTATGTGCCATCATGTTACTGTACAAAAGCTCTATGTAAGGAACAGCCTTGAAAATCCTGCTTGACAGCCATGATCAGCACTTACTTTCACTGTATGAAAAGAACCGCTTGGATATTCAGCTATAAATAACTTCTTTGTATTCCAATGAGGAATGCAAGTCCTACAGGTTTGAAAAAGGCTGATAACACAATTTTCATTTTTGGGTGAACTATTGAAAAAAATAAACAGTAATATAATTTTTTTGTATAATGTATGAATTAACGTATATCATTTTGTTAATTGTGCATTTCTGTTGTGCTTGATTTGAGACAGTTAATAGTATTGTTAAATGTAATCTGATTTGGTTTAGTTGTAAAGATTAGTACGATTAGTTCAAGTTGTTACATAAAATAGTGAATACTAAATGTTTTTTTTTTTTTGTTGCCTGAACAGGAACCGCTCTGGTGGTCGTGTACCTAATTCTTCTGGCTTTGTACTTTTTTGCACCTGCTCCTCTTGGATGTTAAGAAAAATGACTTTTTCCTTGTCTTTTATTGTTGGCGTGTTTGTATGTGTATTTTTGTCTTATATACTATAAAGTTCTTTATACGGAATATTTTCCAGCATGTGACGTATGAGAGCTCTTTTTGAGAACTTTTGAGCCTTATAGAAGCTGAGAGCAATTTCACCATGTGTTTACTTAAAAATGCATAATATTTTACATTTACACACACACAAAAAGTAAAAGAAACAGATGTAGCAATGAATCACAATGAAATTATAATAAATGTTGTATTCCTTTCATTCACTTTTCTTGAACTTTTGTAAACACTAGAGATTCAACACACCACCAGTTGGAAGAAGTTTATTAATTATTCAACAATAAAACACAAAACTGGTACACAAGTTACAGGTAACTGGTGAGTACCTTGAACATTTGCTGCACAACTGAGGAATCGAAGTCCAGCGAGACCCCTCGTCTCAAAAAAACACAAATGTAGGGACTCCCGTCACTCCATTCAGACTGAGTGAAAAATTTAACTGTGCTGCTGAAATCATTTCTGAAAATAAATGTGTAGTTGTCACAGTCTGCACGTCGCCTGTATGACAAAGCACCCTTAAATCCTGACCCATGCAAACAGGAATCCAGTCATGCAGAAAGAAAATGGCAGAAGGTGGGTGGGTACTGGGTAGGCACATATTATGGGCATGTATGTGACCTAATATCAGGAAGAAAAAGCTACTTTGTCAACATAAATCAAATTTTACTGGGTGTAATAGCAATTATTAATCTTTTAACATTTTACTCAACTATATCAATTGCTGGTGCCTAATGAATGTAGTTAAATGGCCAAGAACTGTAACGGGTTAAATAACCCAACAAGGCAAAACACATCAACTCTGAATTCAAGATGCTGTATTTGGCATTGCGGCCAGAGATGTTTTGAATTCAGAGCTTGATTTTTTTTTGTTTGATCAGCATAGTAAAAGAAGCGCCGCTACATTATTGCTAAATGACAGGAAGGTTATCTGTTTTTCTGTACAGATATACACAAGGCCCAAAATATCATTAGCATTGTGCTGACCAAATGGTTTTAAATTTAGATAGTTTTATTTATTGTAAATGCATCAAGTGCTAGAAAGCTTGATGAAAATGGCAAGTGCGCATCTGTTGTATTATAAATTCAGGTCAGCTTGTTCTAGAATAGAATTTGAGTTAAATAATAATAAAGTGCTTTTAGCAAGGCTTTGTTCAATTTAGCACATTATCACATCTTGCTTAGTAAAGGCACTGTCAATGTGTCAGTTTGAACATTTGGATGAGGGATGATTTAAGGAAAAATTTTATTTCAGTAAAAGCATTAAAAGTAAATTAAGGAGCACCTTATTCACAGTGATGTAACGATTGGTTTACAAAACTGGGTGAAACATGGGAACAGCTCTGCAATGACTGTACAGCTTTGTTGACATTACTTGGTCTGGTGTTTGTGCCTAAATGCAGATGTAACTGCAGATCTGAGCAACAGCATCCAACCTAAAAATCAACATTCTCGGTTAAAACCCATTTTGTTAAAATATTCAACTTTTCAACACTGTTTTGCACCGTTTTCACTGAAGTAAAGCCTTAAATCCCAATCCCAGACATCAAGAGTTCTGCATAAGTCTGTTCAGATATCCAAACAGTTGCCTGGAAACTCAAGCTAATCGAACCCTGATTACATCTCTGCTGATTAAATATTCATGCCGTGGTGTGGTGATTAATAAAACTTAAATAATTCTTTGACAGGAGAGGAAATAGAATTAAGATGCATCATTAAAATCAACTCAACATGTCCCCCAGGTCACTACTGAAGGCCAATAAATAACAATATTACAATCTCAAGAAAGAAAGAAATAAAAAGATACTTTCAGGTCAATGACCCATAGTGTTTGAGAAAAGAACTTTCTCTCTAATGGAGATTTATGTTTTGTATTGATTTTTCAAATCATTAAAAGCAGCACACGCAAAACAAAAAAAGGCATTCTACAGTTTTTGGTTTTAAGGCGGGCTTTGTTAGGATGGAGTTCCTTAGTTGATCCTGTTTTTCAAGTCCACACACTGGCTTCAAGTGCTGTCGTCCTGCTCATGATCAGCTTCAAAAAAATCAAAAATTAAATTAAAAAAAAAAAAGGTACACGCACAGTACGTACTCAATCTGTCTCTCGCGCTCACAGCCCCCTCGCCTCTTTATTTCAAGCGTTCAATGAGTTCCTGGGTGAGGCCCAAGTTTAGCAGCTGTATTGGGGTAAGTTGGGCCAGGTGTGGGAAGGCTTTGAGCAGACGCTCCCAGCACAGCTCCAGCAGACTGGGCACTACCAGCCAGATCTTAAACAAGGAACCAGTCCGCTTATTCTCATGGATGTTCACCACGCCACCATGGATGTACATGCAGCCGGCCTGAAAGAGAAAAAAAAAGACATTTAGAACGATTTTAGATTTTTACCAGTGTAAAAGATACTTTTGGAAAATTGTTAACAGCAGAATAAATATTTATAAAGTAAACAATATAAATAAATAATTAAAAATATTAAAATGAATGAATGAAAAAAATAAAAACTAAGTATGAACTGACCGGGGTAACAGCAGCACAGTGGAAGTACGCAGGTTCAGGCATCACTGCAGGTAGTTTATTCCACTGAAACGTCTGCAGGTTGATTTTCCACAGGTCGTCTAATATTACTTCACCATTGTAACCTCCACATATAAATACAGCTGCCACAAAGAACAACAGCAATCACACACACTGAGCCCTACAACGGATCTTAAATTCAACATTTACATTATTAACGCCTTACCATTTTTAATCTGCACACAACTATGACATCTCCGAGGGGCTGGGTATCCTGAAAAAAAAGCACTGATTAAGCATGTACTTTTACAGCATGCTTTCCATTGTCAGATGTTAAATTGCTTAAGACAAGAATTGCATTACTAACCTATTCTTTCATGAGGCTTAGTTGTGATTTCCTCCCAGGAATTTGTTTCAAGGTTATATGCGTGTATCTGATACAAACATTTGGGACAATTGTCATTATAATTTCTGAAAAAATCATTAATTAATCCATTTAATATATAAATTGTCTAACCAGCCTGCAGATAACAATTTAAGTATGAATTACATGAATGTTTTCATGTTTCTTGAGCAAGGCTCATTAGTTCCAGTAAACAAATGATGTCATGTAACACAGTGAACACTGCCAAAAATGGCAATTCATGGAAACATTTGTACCTTGTCTAATGGGTAAGAAGTCCAGGAAGTTCCCCCTCCTAGAATATATATCCTCTGTCCATCATGGGCTATCTCATGCCTATATCTATACAAAACAAATTTCGAAGGAAGTTTGGCATAGCTGTTCATAGACTGACATTTTAGCATCAGACAAAAAGCGGTGGCATGCATAAATGTGTTCAGTGACCCTAGCATTGTTTAAAATAAAATTTAAGGTCAAAAGTCACTTACCGCTCCTCAGGCAGGTCGTCTGGAGGGTTGTTGGGTTTCAGATGAATCCACTCACGTGTTGTCAGATCCAGTCTGTGAAGATCTGTGCTGTAGATGTAGCCTGTCGTACCTCCAAATACATATAGGAAGCCGTTGATTATGGCCATCGCCTTCAAAACAAAATAGGGATCACTCAATCAATCAATGTAAGTTAGTATGTTTACTAGTAAACATCGGGACTTATTAAGGCTTTCGTACCTGTCCATATATTCGATTGGGTTTCTTGCCCCTGCAGTTGAGGAGGGACCAGCGTTTGTAGTTAACGTTGCAGACGTGAACATCATTTCCGTTGTTTTCCCCAAACGGGATTCCGGTCCCGCCAAACACAAGCAGGTTGTTTCCGTGCAAAACAGCTGTGTGATGTACAAAGAAGATGGTCAAGTGAGGTAAGAGGTTTAAAATACCTGACTTACCGGTAACAGACGTGTGGCCTTTCGGCACATCCTCAAAACACAACAAAACCACACAATTCTAAGACACATTTATATGCAAACACCATGTAAAAGTGAATTTTGCATTCGATGTCCCCTTTAAATTACACTCAATGAAGTTTTTATAATAATAAAGTTACAATACTAACTTTACAATCACATAAATATAAACATTTAAATGGTGGCTGTCATAAAAACTTGACGGATTTATTCATAAATAACTGAGGCGCTACAGCGATCTGTCACTCCACATTAAACAGCACCAAAACGGTATTTATTGTTTGAATATTGTAATAAAATGGCCAGAATTTGAAATCCGAGACTTAGCTTATTGTGATTTATTGGATGGGAGGCGCACAATGTTCCATTCATGAACTGAAAACAGGCTAGACTAATCGATTCTTGGGATTTAAGAATCAATATAATTTCGTAAAAATTAAAATCGAGAAATCTATATATCTATAGATCGATCGATAGATAGATAGGTAGATAAAAACATTTTACCTGACATTGAAGCCAGTTCAGTAGGCATGAAACCCTCAGTGCGGATCTGTTGCCATGTTCCTGTGGCGAAGTGGAACCTCCACAGCTCCCTGAACAGCGGGTAGTCTTCATTCTCTGAGCCACCTGATTCATCGTA
Organism: Sinocyclocheilus rhinocerous; assembly: GCF_001515625.1. Taxonomy (NCBI): domain Eukaryota; kingdom Metazoa; phylum Chordata; class Actinopteri; order Cypriniformes; family Cyprinidae; genus Sinocyclocheilus; species Sinocyclocheilus rhinocerous. The sequence goes on along the minus strand of NW_015664186.1, from coordinate 563,278 downwards.
GTCAGGGTTATACCCTCCAAACACATAGAGGTTGGTGTTGTCCGCCACACAGCGATGGCCGCTCCGGGCTGGAGGGGCTCTGTGACCTACACAGACAGATAGCAGCCTATTGATGACGAGACCACAAAGATAAACAACTAAATTTGCTAAATTCAAAGGGAAGCAGTTGGAAAACCAAAAATGTACCTACATTTCAGACATAAATGACAGTAGATCAACACTAATTTTTAATTAGATTAGCAATATTATGAATAAAGTGAGCAAATCCAACCACACCCATCCTACTTGAAATGCATACTTCAGGCTGCAAATTAAAACGGAGTAAGCTTCATAATCTCCAACCCGATTTATTCATATTTAATGCAGCAGAATTTTATAACAGGATACAGATATGGACAGATATGGAAGTGACTCGATTCAGGAATCAGGATTAGACTTAGATGAACTTCCTTCTCTTAGACGAAGCTTGAGAATGTGCTCTTGTGTATCACACATTTGTTCAGTATCAGATAAATACACAAGAGTATACATAGGGGTTACAGTGACACAACAGTAACCCCAAATTAATTAACGACAACTAGTTGAAATCCTCATAAGCCCTCATTTTTTGCCAAGGTCTAGTTAATTAAATGTTCATGTCAAAGAAGCTATGGCCACTCTCCCCCAAACACAACGCACAGAAACACAAACAGGAGTTCAGCTGAAACAACTCCATTTCTAAATATATGCTTTTATTTATTAATATAGTAATAATAATAATAATATCTGTTGTTATTATAACAATAAAAAATATATTATTTATATTTATTTTCATATTTTAATTTTATTTATGAAGAGTTTGGATCCAAAACGCTATAAATCTATTTTGATTAATTTGAGTAATAATGTGTTTTCTTTACCAAGAAAGTGGCAAGATGAAAACCACTATTTTCTGTTTCAAACTTTCACATAGCATCTTTAGGTTATATAATAACATTAAAAATTAAAATCCAGATTTTGATTTTCAAAGATTTATTATAAAACTATTATTTTTTCCCCAAAATGCAATAAATCCATGACACTTTTCTTTTTCTTCAAAATGCAATAAATCCATTGAATCAATATAAAAGTTATTTTTCATATTGAAACTGTTGAAAATACACAACATAGTAAGTTGATCCACATATGACAGCCTCTGAACTTGGTCAATACTAATCTTATGTGCAGGCACTTGACTAAAAATACAGTCAATCAGTCATCGCTCCCAAAAGAATTTAACGGGTCATCTTGTTAATGCTATAAATTAATTACAACAATAAAAGAAAATTTCATCATGAACATACATGAACAACAATATCACATTAAACCACAGATATTCCAAAATGACATTTCCCTTACATTCAACTTCCAAAAGTGCATTCATCTTTGCCATGTTACATTCATTTAGTTGACTAGTGCTATACGCTGTATTGACAAAAACATTAATGGCATAAATAAAAACACTTACACTGACAAGCTATGCAATATCGCGTTCATAATCGAATGCAACTCATCTGCGATTATGAACGCGATATAGCAGTGATCTACAGCTCTGTGTTTTAAATGCTGCTCCATCTGAAAGCACGTGATGGAGATTTACTGTTCACAGAACCGGCTTTACTGACGAAATGTGCATGACAATCACATGCGATTTATCGTGCAGCCCTAATTTTTTTGTTTGTTTGTTGATCACAAAGTACGGATATATCGCATTATGCAGAGAAGGGAGACTGGCGTTTGTCACGGTTTGGAAAAAAAGGGAGAAAAAATGACAGAATAACTCGGCGGATATCGCATTTTGCGTAAAATTAAAAATTGACTTTTCAATACCGAACAGATACAATACTGATTTTGGTGGAAACTCAATCTTTTAAAAAATGGCTTAAAAAAATTACAAAATTCTATGATTGTTATTATAACAAAACTTTAATAATATTTTAATTATTTATATTATTACTACAATCAATAATATTTGTTGTAATAATAAACAAATATATACATACAAAATATAAATACATAAATATATTGTTACTATTATTAAATATTATTAAAATGAAAACACAATACATTTTTAAATATATGAATAAAATTTAGAGAGCGAGAGAGCGAGAGAGAGAGAGAGAGAGAGAGAGAAATATTTCGAACTGAGGAATAAAATATTATAATTAACCAAAAGGGCAAAAGGTATTGTAACATTTGCATACACCTTTTTTTTGTCCCAGTGTACAAGACTTTGATAAGGTGACACCCAGCTTGGTTGATTCATCTTTTGAATCTCTGAAAAGAACTGATCTGCACAGTCCAAAGGTCAACTATGATCACGGCACGTGCAAGCTAGCAACCACACCCTGGCAAATTTCTTGGCAGTGAATTTGCCTTGAAACCCGGATGCTGCACCTGAGTGGGATGAGCTAATAAGGATGGGAGGGAACTGAAAAACTGACACGAATCAATAAAAATAAAAAGGTCCAATACACATCCCTTGTTGACCTTTGACCTTTCACCCAAGCCATCCTGCCCCAGCTTTGCCCCCAATGAAAACGAAGCAGAAAGAGCCCTGGCAAAAGAGCAGTGGTCTTTTTTTTTTTACCACCACAGTGATTAAGAGCAGTTTTGAAGAGAGGTAGGGTGGGGACAGCATGGGGGAGGCCTCCAAATTTGTCATGTGGGTTTTCTTTTTTGAAGTTCAGTTAAAGGCGGACATCGCCTATTACCCACCTTCTCTTAAAAACCTGTTAGGGATCCGTAGAATGGGGCAGGGCTGGCCAAGGAGTCTTCGAGCTTGTACCCAGGAAACTCTCTTCTTAGAGCCTGTTACCACAATTACCGCAGTCAGACAGACAAAAAAAACAACAACAAAAGGACAAATGGCAAAATAAAGGAAAACATAAACAGACAAACACCGTACCCAACACTCAAGGGGTAAACAAATGGGTTGACAAATGAAAATAAAGAAAGACTAATGTACAATAAAGTGAGTTGGTATGTCACATCCTATAGGGGAAAAAACTCCTAACTGCCACACGTCCCACAGTTTAATTAATCTGTGCAATAACCAAAAAAAACATTAAAGGCTCTTGCACACCGAGTCCGAAATTTTCGCACGTTAAAAATATAAATACGACCTCACGTTGTGTCAATCACATTTACACACTGCCTCCGAAACCTTCGTCCGTCATAAAAAAAATCGGATCAGGTTCGATTTTCTGCGATTTTTTTGCATTCGTAGCAAGCATTTTGAGAGGTGTTTTGACCATTCAGAGCCACCGTACAAGCGAACACCAAAATCCAGAATGGTGTCTGACAAGTTGATCCACTTCTTCTCGCTGCACAAAGCACTGTATAGGTCCTTGCACACAGAGTTCACGGAAATTGGGTGGTCTTCTTTTTAATATGTGGCTCCAGTATCGCTAGCAAAGCTTCAAACTGAGCCACTGACATCCTGAAGTCAGCTTTGAATCGCCCGGGATAATCCCGCAGCTAGGGCTGGGCGATATAGCTAAAAAATTTATCAACGATATAATGTTTCATATCATTCGGTATCGATAATTATTTACATTTTTATAACCTTTTTTAAAACAAAGAGCAATAGAATTTTTTTTTTAATTTAACCACTGTATTTTTAAATTAACACAATTTATTGAGACAAACAACAAATATTTTTT
>NW_015664186.1:554613-556365 GCF_001515625.1 Sinocyclocheilus rhinocerous | reverse complement strand
ACTAATATTCATTTTTTATTCACAATCTCCTCATCACAGGCAGGCACAGCACTCAATTCAGCATGTGTTCGTGTTTGTGTGTGCTGTCTGCGTCACTCATAGCACGTGCCTATATAGTGCCTATATCTAACATTTTTTCTATCGTTATCGAAGAAGGTGTACAATCGATAAATATCGATACCGTTTTATCGCCCAGGCCTACCCGCAGCTCATTGATAAGGAGGTGGAACTCTCCTTGGATTGGATGATGGATCCAGTATTTCCTCTTCCTTTTTCTCCTTTTAAGAAGAGAGAGGACAACAAAATCATCCTCAACTCCATTTTGTATTGTTTTGCAAATTTATTCGCAACAGATTAATTAATACGCATCGGACTCAGAGTGCAAGGTTTCTAAGAGATTCATTCAAACAGACCACAATATATTTAAGAGTTCACTAACACTAATGCTCAAGCAAAACCCCTTTGGTACTAGTGCATGAACAACATACAAAAGACAAAATCTAAAAACATGTACGTTTGTACCATAACACAACAATATGCTGCTGTCTGAAGAAGGGAGGAAAGTTATGACAAGAAAACAAAGGTGCAAAAAAAATTTTTCCATTATCAAACCAGAAAAAAAAAAAACAGCATTTAAGTTAAAGGGGTCATATGATGCGATTTAAATTTTTCCTTTCTCTTTGAAGTGTTACAAGCTTTTGGTGCATAAAGAAGATCTGTAAAGTTGCAAAGACTAAAGTCTCAAATCCAAAGAGATATTCTTTATAAAAGTTAAGAGTCAACCACGCCTACCTAAAACGGCTCGTTCTAACACGCCCCAACATGTCTGCATCACGGACGCGTTTCAGAAAGGCGGGGCATAGAGGAGAAACAATAATGTACAGTATGTGGAAAATAATGTGGTTTTTTTTACTTTAAAATAAATAAACACATTTCATTACACCAAATACACAAAATAATGTTATTTTTAGCAACATCATATGACCCCTTTAATAGGATTTATTAGGATATTGAATATTAGGATATTTGGCACTGTTACTTTTGTGTGTGTGTGTGTGTGTGTGTATAGAGAATGTTCAATGCTTTGGGGTCAGTTTTTTTAAAGAAATTAATACTTTCATTTTTGCCAGGATTATTATAATCAAAAGTGACTAAGACATTTACAAGGTTAAATGCTGTTCATTTGAACTTTCTATTTATCAAAAAAAAAAAAGAATACAAATTTATTACAATTTCCAAAAAAGTTTCTTGCAACTGGAGTAATGGCTGCTGAAAGCTTTAAAATATACGAAAATAGAAAACAGTTATTTTAAATAGTAATAATATTTCACAACATTAATGTTTTACTGTATTCTGATTATAAAAAAGCAGCATTGGATGAACATGATTTCTGTCCCAGAAATAAAAAGGGATTTAATCAGGGTTTCCACAGCTTTAACCACTTAATTTCCACGATTTTTCTAAGCGTTTGTGATTACTGGATAAGGATATTTAAAGAGCAGGTCATATGGTTTTTTAAAGTGTCCTAATATTGTGTTGGAATCCCCTACAACAGGTTTAAACGCATCTAAGGTCAGAAAACACTGTAATTTTCCCAGAATATACATTTATACATAGAGTAATTTGTCCGTGATTTCGAAACGGTTCATTCGATTCAGTTCTGAGCGAAATGTCTGTAAACCCCTCCCTTCCATAAGCCTACTCTGCTCTGATTGGTCAGCTGGCCAAGCCTGTTGTGATTGGCACAAAGAG
>NW_015664186.1:534778-554481 GCF_001515625.1 Sinocyclocheilus rhinocerous | reverse complement strand
AACTACATAAACAGCACTTTCACAATGATTATAAAGTCTGTGTGCTACACTACATTCTTTATTTTTAAAACAAGTAATTAGAACAATGACAGTCTACATTAATCGACACATTCTTAGGAAATATTGGGTTCACAGCGAATTATCAGAACTATTTCAGTAAAACAGTAATATCGTGCTTTACCTGGAAACCTAAAGCTGCACTAGGTATACATCACATTAGCACAAAAAAAAAACTAGATATTTTGAGCACTCGTATCAATCGTACTTACAGGTTGTGGTTCGGAGACGCTTGTTGGTCCAAATAAAGAAGATTAGAAGTCAACGAAGATAAAAGGCAAGATTAAAGGTTCGAGGTAAAAGGTTCGAATTGTATTGCTGTGGTATCATGGAACACAGCATCTTCTCGACACAGTGTGTTCGTATTTCGTGGGCAGGTGGGGATTATGCTAATGTGTTATCCAGTGACGTAGATCGGTAATAGGCAGAAGATTCGAAAATATAACGACTCGTTAAGGCGATTCTGAGTCGACTCTTTCTTTTGATAGACAATATCTTTATTTATCATGCACTTTTTTGATTAACAACTTTGCAGACTGTTTACATTGAAGGATAGCTACCTTACGAACTGCAAAAGAGATATTTTTCGAAAACCCATATGACCTGCTCTTTAAAAGGCATTTTACAGGGACTGGCAATTCATAATCAAAAAAATATTTTAGAGATTAACAAAAATTTATATTCACTATAGAAACTTCACAAACCTATATTATTTTTTATTAATTCCGTGACTTTTCCAGGCCTGCAAAAACAAATCCTGATATTTACAGCTCTGTTTAATGTACTATGTTGATACTGAATTCAATGTTTGGAAACAATTGAAAACACACTGATAACTGGTTTGCTTTGGTTTAAGCATATGCACTGGTTTCTATTGGCTCCACAGAAAGCAAATGATAGTTGCACACCAGTGATGGAGAGGGGGTTCAATCTTCAACTGGCTGGCAGGAGCCGCCACTGACAGGTCATGTGACCTGCCAGTGGCTGGTGGCAGCTGCCAGTCTGCATACTGCCAGCCAGCCTGCCACTGGCAGCTGCCACCAACCACTGGCAGGTCACGTGACTTGCCACTGGCAGCTGCCACCAACCACTGGCAGGTCACGTGACCTGTCAGTGGCGGCTCCTGCCAGCCAGTTGAAGATTGAACCCCTACTGCAGTGATGTTTGACAGAGCGTTGCTATGCAGTTGCTAAGGCGTTCTGGGCGGTTAGAAGTCAAAAGTCACCCAAAGTGTAAGAACAGACAGTAAGCCCCTTCAAAAGACAACCTGAAGATGTCCACTGAAGACATGAAAACTGCTGGCCATGACAGCACATATTACTATTGCACCAAGCAAGTCACATGGTTAGATCTGAGGTTTTTACGACTGTCATATGCAAAAGATCATCTGAGGGCAACATTTACAATAAACCAACTGCCTCCAGACAAGAAGTGTGTATTATGCATGTGCATGACACCCAGCCTCCTTTGTGTACCTTTTAACATTCTGCATTCATTCTAATCCATGAAGCCTGTTATGAATACATAAGATGTGCATACTGTCGATTTTGCGCAAGTATAAATTTTAATCACTCATCATATATAGACAGGAAGGAGGATCCTGATAGAGCTGCAGGCTATGAGATGGGTGGTGTGAACATCATTAAATGTCCTGAAGTCACACTGCAGTACTGTTTTAATGCATTACAGCTACAGAAACGATCACTGCGTACGTCTTACAGATGAAAGATTAAAAAAGCAAAGCTCACAGGATATTTACACTGTGACTTTGAGTAGAACCAGACTACAGGACAGAGCCGGGCTTTTATTTACTCACTGAGTTGTATTTACCCATGTGCTGATCTGTGGCACTATTTAACGGTCCAAACAAACAGCCAAGTGAAATATATCCCTGAACTATAAACATTACTCTAAACACCAAGCAATTCGGTGTTCATTCTTTTTACTGCTAGTGTGCATTAAAAATCATTTAGTCAAACATTCAAACAGATCAGAACGTTTACATTTAATCTAGAAATATAAATAAATACTTTAGTAACAAATTTACCCCATTTATTCAGTAGATCACTATGATAACGATTACAAAATGATTCCAAACAGGTTTGTTTAAAATTTAAATCTGGAAACCAAGAGCATAGAGTTAAAGCACCAACTGTTACTATAAATTAATATACTAACAACTATACATAACAATAATAAATATTATTAATATCTAACAACTATATTGCCATCTTTTGTACTTCATAACACTAGCAGAGCTTAAAGACATGCTTAAACCTCACTTGACAAGCTGATCAAAGAGTTGATTAAAAATAAGGAAACGTTACAAGCAGATATAAAAGTACTAAAAATATTCCTATCCTCTTCATTTAACGTTACATTAAAAAAAAGTCTGACAGATGTGACTAAAATGCAAATGAACTTGTCAAGCTCGATCCACAAGCTAACTTACCAGTATTTAATGCAAATTTTACAGACAAACTAACAACACATGACGACTACAATGCACAGCCTTTTGCCAAATATAATATGTGATAAATATAATAATTAACACATGTGAATTTGTAAAGTTTGAAATCAAAACAAAGACATTAGCGACACGGCTAACGCTAGATGCTAGCAGCGCGATATGTGAAATACAAAATAACTGTGCTTTATATTATGATAGAAATTAGAAAATGGAAGTTTCTGTAAGAAATATTGTTATTTTTGTGCTTAATTCAAGCTGTTAACTGGCTCCTCACTGACCTGCGGCTCTTAGCAGAGGCCTTCCAGACAGCCGCTCAAACTGATTGAGTCTGTCCGGGCTGTGTGCTCCTTCTGCGGCAGACATCGCTCCGAAAATCACGCTGAAATCATCCACCTACACGCACTCGCAGACAACGGGGCTTCCTTCAGCAGACAGAGGCGAAACGCAGAGCATAACTCAGCCCATTCTCCCCGCGAAGAGACGTTTAAATGAAATAGATGGACCTGACCGGATCTCCTTTGCAATGAATGTGAAGGTAGAAACGCTGGTGAAAACCTGCAAGATGGCCACAAAAAAAAACAAAAAAAAAAAACACAAGCTATGAAAATAATCAGACATTTATGCCTTTCAAAATAAAAGTCTTCATAATAAACGTCAAGCTTTACAACCAAATTTTTGACTGAAATACTTCAAGCTGACACAAAACGTCCAATACTAAAAAATGCTGTAGCTTTTTTTTCATATTTTATTTAAAAAAAAACAATAGTATGTAATACTAAATGTCATGTCAAATGTCATACATTAATTTAAAAATGAATGGTTTATTTATTATTCACTAAATTAGCGAAATAGGAACTGTTTACCTAAATAAAAAAATAAAATAAACTGAACAAGATTTTTCATGACAGTCTCACATTTATCAAAGCAATACTGAGGCCAGTGACTATGTTAAGACCGAAGAATTAGTTTGACCAACTAGCAGTTAGCCAAGAGATAATCAGTCTCACTTTTCTGATTAAAATTGGGCCAATCTACATTGAACAAGATTTTGCATGAGAGACTCACATTTATCTAAGCAATACTGGTGCTTTATCTTTCCTGTATGCATGGCTGATGATACACGGGGGAAATTTTTGAGCAATTTTGCCAGGCAACTTTTTTTTGAGCAATGTTGTTTGGGCATTTTCCCATTGAGAATGGGTAACACCTGGTTGCCCGTTGACAGCAACATTGCCCAAAATGTTGCCCCGTGTATCATCAGCCAAAGACGTATTGTTCACTAGTTAAGTCTTAAGCGAACTGCTCAAGACATTTTATTTGTCGACTTAAGTGCGGCTTACTTGAATTTTCATCTCTTTTAATATTTAGAAAAGGACTGAATTTTCGCCATTAGTAATTTGTATATCTCAATATTATAAATCACAACAAAATTATTTAATTGCACACACACTTTTTTAAAAATCAAATCCCAAAATGTACCTGCTAAGTAATTTTGGTTATTGATAGCAGCTTAGATAGGCATATATTTGAGTAAGCACTGTAAAATCTTTTCACAACACAAACTGCAATGACAGTGCATTCTGTTCAGTTCCTTCCATTGAATGCCAAAGAGGTTGTTTCGTTTAAAGTTTTCACCCTTCTACTTCAAAATCCATTGTGTCAAACACCAATATGAGACATGTCTTGGTGTGGTTATTTTTGTTCTCAGCTCAACTCAAGGCCAGCAGCTTGTATCTCAGCTAAAAGTATCTACTAACAATGAGTTGACTGACTACAGAAAAACAAATGTCTCTTTCATAAACTGATAAATATGATCTGTTACTGCACAAACTACTTGTTTGTATCAAATGAATATGTAACTACACTAATGTAGCCTCCTAACAAACAATTCATAATTCAGTACCCATATTTACAAACTGTATATGTGGTTAAACCATATAGTTTTGTATTTATTTGTCTGTGATTAACATAACTAAGATGTTAATGAGAGGAACAGTATTTAGACGAAAACAAAACAAGGTAATGGAGTGCAGCAGTATGGTGTTTACAAATAATGAAGAAACTGTTACTACAATTCAGCTATTATAGTTTTAGTGTTAGCAATCACTGTCATCAAAATAAGAAATGTAGAAAAACGACAGAAAGCTTCTTAAACGGTTACCACGGTACATTTTTGTAATGAAGGGGGCGGAACTGTGTACAAATTTTGACAATTGATGTCTTGCAGCGGGAGGGTTTAGTACGGTGGCCGAGAAATGCAAAGCAAATCACAATTCTGAAAACAAAAGTGTAAATAGCATATTGCTAAAAATACTGCTATTTTCACTTAGTGTAAATAGAATCCATTGCTAATACGAGATTTGAAAAGGGAGGGAAAAAAAGTTCGGCAAAAGGGGGGATCGAACCCGGGTCGATCGCGTCAAAAAGTCAAGGGCACGCACTTATCCATCTGCGCCACTGGAGCTGATGACTTACAGCCACTTTTAACTAAATGTAAATAAAAATGTAAATACACCGTATTTCTTAATCCAGCGCAAGGGCAATTCATACAATACATTTAAACTGAGCTACTTTAATACCATCTCCGAACTTTCTACCACGACTCTGCTGTTCTTCGGCTGGTTCTTCCCTGTATACGTTGATTGACAGATGTCTCGTCCAGTCAGCGGTGAGTAATCCCAAACCAATGGCGCTGTCTCAAACTATACCTACCTCTTCCGGTTTGTCTGATTTGTCGTTGTGTTTTCTGACTTGTTATAATGTTTTCTGAATTGTTGTTGTGCTTTCTGAATTGTTATTTTGTTTTTTAGACTTGCATTTGCGTTTGTAATTTCTTATTTTGTTTTCAGAATTGTGATTTGCTTTGCACTTCTCGGCCACCGTAGTTTAGAGACAGACACCGAACATGGCCGCGCTCGGCAGCCATGCAAGTCGCCCAGAAAACGGCGAAAAACTAAATAAAAATCCACTCGTGTCTCCCCTGAAAGTGCGAGAACTTCTCAACGAAGGGGTCGCTTCGGAAGACAACGTGTTAAATTGGTAAGAGTTTCTCTGTAATGAGAAGAAAAGTTGCAAAAAGTAAGAATGTGCGCGAAGAAAACAGGGCAGGAACGGTGAACAATTCAGCAAACCGATAAGTTTTTACTGGAAAACCCTGGTGGAAAATTGAACCTAAAATGGTAGTTGTGTTTTGGAACATGGGAGATGATCCAAAATAAACATTGACTTACTAAAAACCGCTAGTAAGTCTTGGGAAATTCACCAGCTAAAGAAGACCACCAGTTAGACTAGAAACAAACACGTTACCAATCTACCTGTCAACATGTAGCTGGTTTCAGGCTGATGCACACTGGTAGACCCTCTTTGACTAGCAGCAAACCAGCTACCAGCTCGTCAAGCTGGCTTTTGAAGCATGGTAGTTGGACCTGGTCTACCACCTTGTTCTAAATCAGTCTTAAAATGTATATTTCTGCAGGGTGATGCACGATTGATGGATGTTTTTGGACTAATGCATGCATGTTTTTTCCCTGTAGGAATTAAATAAGTGCTTGCAATGCTGCAAAGTCACTCAGGTTCTATTTATGCCTGGAAAATATGGATTAACGGGAACATTTGTGGCATAGTTTATGCATAACACTTTATTCTCCATATCTCAGTTCAGAGCAGGATCCAAACACACTGTCTCCAAATGGCCTTGGGAAAGCTCCTTGTGAGGCAGCAAACAAAGAAGCGTTTTTCAACAGAGTGGAATCCTACTCAATATCCTTTTGAGTGTCGCTTGATGTCAGAATCCAGCAACCAGTTTGTTACATAATAAATTGCATGCCTGGTATAGATTAATCAAACTCAGTTGTTGGACTCTTCATTGATTTCAAGATGTTGCATCACACATCTAGTTGATTATGATTCATCTTTGCCAGACAATCTGTGATGAATAAAAACATCCTTAAAATCTGACAGACTTAAGCCCCGTTCACACCAAGAACGATAACTATAATAACGATTTTTAGAACTATATCTTTATCGTTATCTTTATAGTTATCGTGCTTGGTGGGAAAGGGCCTTTAGTCACCATGAAATCAGAACTGACAGTTCTTTATTTAACGAAATGTTGCAATGTGCATTATTATATCCTGCCCTAAGTTTTCACTTGGGTATAAGTCAAAATATGGAAGAAAAGATCATCACTAATTTATTGCTTTTGCAAAATTCATCCTTGACATAAGTACTGCCTCAAATGGGCCGGAAAGCCCAGTGCGCTCTCGCCGCTGAGATGTGCACGGTACGGCTGGATCAATGTAGACTGTGACATGCTGAAGTGTTCTAGTTGCCAGGCTCATGACGTCCTGATCTTTTGATCTGATCTTACTGTGCTATTTGCGATGTGTTTTGTAGTGAAGCTTCAGAGGTTTTGTGCGGTTATGAGGTTTAAGTCATTGCGCCCTGTAGGTGCGCGCCTTTCAAACGCATCAGCGCTCTGTGAATGGATCACCTGGGGTGGCCTCTCGCAGAACCCTTTATTCAGACATAGGCCCATTTTATTGGTAAATCAAATAAACTTGTGTCATTACGCAGAGTAATTCAATGCTCCCCAAGCGCTGGGAAAGCCTGGACCTGCCAGAGCACTGCACACGAACATGTGTCGAGGAAGGTGAGTTGGGTGAGTTGGCTGTGTGTGTGTATATATATATATATATATATATATATATATATATATATATTCTATTTATAGAATATGTTTCTAGAGTGAAGCCATATTTTGTATCTGCACACATTCACTTATTTATTTTTTATTTTTTAGATGAAGGACGGATTTCAGAGTTGCTACAGCAGCTTCAAACGCAACATGAGAAATTCTGTTCCTGGCCGGATTTTCCATGTCCAGGTATCTTGAGAGGTCCACTAGTCTGTCTGAAATCTTAAGCAGACATTGCTAGTCAATAGTGTTGTTTTTTTCCCAGATCGCTTCTGGATGGTTCCTATTAATGAGCCTACGGTATTACTCAGTGCCTTTCTAGACCGTTTCAAAAGTGCTTGCCTTCTTGAACAACAGCTGCCTGCTATGAAACCAGAGCAACTTAAAGCCGTGGTATGATGTTATATTTTTAAAGGGAAGTCCAAGAATAATGATTCTATGCATTCATCATTTTTTTTTTTCTCTCTCAGACCTTGACTGAAGATGTAATAAGTGTTCTCCTACAGCTGATTGAAGATGAACAAGTGAAGCAGTGTGGTTCTCCTTCTAAGGTCTCATCAGATCCACTCTCTGTACTGGTGGCAGCATGTATCGTAGCTCTTTGTGGTTGGGCAGCCAGGTAAAATCCAATCAGTGACCTTTGATGCAATCTTGGCAAATTTTATGCTAAACTTTTATTTCATGTAACTCTTTGCTGTGTTTCTATTTAGCCCGTCACTCCAAGCTATTAATCTGCCCATCCTCACTTGTTCGTACTGCATGAGAAAGGTGGGAATGTGGAACTTCTATCAAATGGAGACCGTTTCAGAGAGCGAAAATCCTCCGCAGTCTCCAACATCTACTACTGCCTTGACTCCATCTCTAGGCACAAGTGAGGAAAAGGGGATGCCCACCTCACCATCCCAGTCCCCCACTCCATGTCGCATGAAGCTGCGTAGTCAAGACCCCACACGCTCTGAGCAGGTGGATCATTTACATTTTGAAGTTATACAATATATATAGAGTAAAATTTGAAGTATAAACTTTCCATGTAAACATAATCATATGCCCATTAAATTCAGCTGATGTTCTTCAGTCATAACCATTTAAACTTTGTCAACATTGACATTGATGCATATAGATGGAGAGTACACCATCCCCACTGGTCCTCCGCGCCAGAAGCAGGGACTCGCCTATTCCACATGAGGAGTTTCCCAGCCCCCTGTCAAGGGCCAAGAGACCCATGACTCGCAGCAGGGGCCAAGGAGAAAACCTGGCTGTGGATGTGCCCTCTAGTCCACAGCGAAAGACAAAACGCCCACGTCTCTCTTCTGCCAGTGGCCCTGTAAGGACGATCCATTATAATTTTTTTTATATAATAATAATTTTTTTTTACTATATTGTTACTGTATGATTGTAGAATATTATATTAAATACATTTTATTTGTCTGCATAACTCTATGTACTCTATTTCTTATTTATACACACACACACACACACACACACAGGGTCTCTTACTATTATTACTGTGTATAAAGTTATTATTACTATAGAACAATATAATATTACTACATACATTTTATGTGTCTTTTACTTACCTGGACAATATTGAATTTTAAATACCATATCTAAGCACTAAAGCCTGTTTTGTTTTTCTATTATAGGAAGGGCCGATGCACAGAAATGTTTTTGACCCAGTAGCCCAGCACAGAGACTGGTGTCCTTGGGTGAGTGTGGAAAGAGAGGAGGGCAATCTAGATGGCTCTGTCTTTGTTGGCTCTGAGGCTGAGCTCCCTCAGCCTGGCTGGAAAGCAGTGCTTACTCTGTTTCTATCCATGAAGAGAAGCCTCAGTCCAGTAGGGGCCAGTCCATCCCAGGTGAACCAAATACGACAACTCTGTACTTTGGTATTTTGTCAAAGCAATCATTTTTCATCCCTCTAATGCCCTGTTTTTTTTTTCCATCCAGGGTCCTCATGACAAATCAAAAAGGGTGTTCTCGATATTCCGACAGTGGCAGGTATCTTCCCCATGCCAGTAAGTTGTGTTTCAGAAGGTGGACTGGGAAACCCTGGTGATTGTTATCATAGTGGTATGCTGTCCTTTGTAACAATGGCAGTAGTTTTCAGAGTGCTTCTTGATCAAGTGAGTCTTGTTTAAAGTATTGGGTTTGGTTGGGAAAGGTACAGTAAATCCACACGGATCAAGCGGCCTGTGATGAAAGACCTTGGCTTGGAGCAGGAAAGCCCGGCAGAGTTCTTCTCAGAAATTTTAACTTTACCACACTGTTTTGAATCTGGGCCCGTCCAGTCGCATTAGAACATCAACAGACTGGTGACCGACGCTCTTTACCTCACATGGGCAGCCAAATAGTCCTCGCTGCCTCACTGGACATGAGGTTTCATAAGGTTTTAGCCTAAATTTAGGGAAGCTTTAGTGAAGCTCTTAGAACTACACTGGAAGACATGCTAGTTGAATCAGTGCTTTTCACATAATAGTTTAGCCAAGGAGAACCAGTGTTTTCAGGTTTTTGTGTTTCTTCTGCATTGTCTAAGTAGGTATATTATATTTAATTCCATAAATGTGAATGAGCCGAACAACATTTTTATCTCTCTCATTTTTTAAAGATGTTTATCACCTTTATCATCTTTTACCCGCATGCCAGTGAAATAGATGCCATATTTAGAAAACAGTGCCAATGTAAATGATTTTGCTTTTGAATCTCTTTCTCTGGAAGTGCTGCTTGTAGTGCATCATGCATGTTAATCATGTGCATGTCTGCCTAAATGTAATAAACACTTTCCTTTTGCTGGTTTTCACTATGTATGTTTTTTTTTCATTGTTGTCTTAAATGGATTTTGAACCTTTGACTCCTATGGCTTGTAAAATGCTATATTATTAGTTCCTTTAAAAAAAGTGGGGAAAATGCCTTTTCATATTTATTTAGTACCAAAAATGATCATAAAAACAAATACACACGAATACAAAATAAATGTTCGATAGCACACAACAGCCGTCATAACAAAGGAGTCAGTGCCCCAACTGTCATGCTAGACTAGAAGAACTACAATTTTACGAATATACTACAAATGTGAATCGTCCACTGTTTATGACGTAGCCCGAAACACTGCATAGAAGGAGGGGGACACTTTTCGTCGCGCCGACATGACGTCATCGGCGGAGGGATAGATATCTGTGTGAGAGAGAGCAGTGCGGGCAGAGGACTACCAGTATTATTCGCTGCGGACAGAAAGTGGAGGGCGAAAACTCTCGAAACGACAGCTTGCCGTATGCCAATGTGCAAAATTATACAGTTTCGGTAGAGGCCAAGGGATCGAGAATCAGTCGCAGAAGATTTGAGCTTCGGTCATCTGAAAGAGGAGTGTATAAAGATGTCGTCTCCAAGTCCGGGCAAAAGACGAATGGACACCGACGTTGGTTTTCACTATGTATGTTTTTTTTTCATTGTTGTCTTAAATGGATTTTGAACCTTTGACTCCTATGGCTTGTAAAATGCTATATTATTAGTTCCTTTAAAAAAAGTGGGGAAAATGCCTTTTCATATTTATTTAGTACCAAAAATGATCATAAAAACAAATACACACGAATACAAAATAAATGTTCGATAGCACACAACAGCCGTCATAACAAAGGAGTCAGTGCCCCAACTGTCATGCTAGACTAGAAGAACTACAATTTTACGAATATACTACAAATGTGAATCGTCCACTGTTTATGACGTAGCCCGAAACACTGCATAGAAGGAGGGGGACACTTTTCGTCGCGCCGACATGACGTCATCGGCGGAGGGATAGATATCTGTGTGAGAGAGAGCAGTGCGGGCAGAGGACTACCAGTATTATTCGCTGCGGACAGAAAGTGGAGGGCGAAAACTCGGAACGACAGCTTGCCGTATGCCAATGTGCAAAATTATACAGTTTCGGTAGAGGCCAAGGGATCGAGAATCAGTCGCAGAAGATTTGAGCTTCGGTCATCTGAAAGAGGAGTGTATAAAGATGTCGTCTCCAAGTCCGGGCAAAAGACGAATGGACACCGACGTGGTGAAACTGTATCCTTTAAAATATAAACAACACAATTACTGTAACGCGATAGCCGTCAAATATCTCCAGTATTCACGAAAACAGCCATAAAACGCTTCTCCTACTGCTTTAAAACCATTCTGGGCGTCCGTCTGGTCTGAAAAACAGTTGTCAAAGCCAGTAACGTTAGAATGGTTTATTGGATGGTGATCAGCTTTTGACGACAAAGTGTTTTGATTGTTGTCAGTGCGGCCAGCAACAAAGCCAAGATTCCTAGACGTGCATTTCTCAAATAACACAACTCAACTCAGAAATGTAATTTTTATAGACGGGTTTTGTTCGTTGACAGTGTTCAAAGGCATACATTTTGAGGATTATTTATAGCAGATATGTTGCTCTGTGTCCTTTGAGTGTTTTGTAATCGCGTTTCTCTTCAAATCCACACCAACTCTTGACATCCACAGGATTTAAACACATATTTGTATGGATACCGATCGGATATCGATATTTATATGATATCTGACAAAGCTAGACGTGTTTTTGAACAAAATGGTGAATGTTACTATGCATTTGGCCTGCTAGCGAGCTAGCACAACCTCACAAGCCAGTTATTTATTTATTTGTTGATTGTTTTTGTTGCCGTTTTATAATCAAAATAGACATTTGTAGGCCTTTCAAGACATTTTACCACGGATTTTATTTGTATTACACGAAAACAACAAGATCTTCACATACAGATAGTTGATTTAAATATAGACGTTTAAAATGCTCTTTAAATAATAACAAATCACAAATTACATAAACTTCACATTCGGCGTCATTTTATTATTCCTGTCCGAATGTGTTTTTCTCTTGCATGGAGGATCCATCTTGTTTCTCTGGCTTTTGTTAAGGTCGAATGTTTGGGGGTTAAATGTTTTGACAGGAAATTTAGCCTGTATTTACCATCTTTCTTTTTCTGATTTTAAAGCTTAAAGAACAGGGGAAGTTGTTGCTAAATTACAGTGGTTGGGTGCGGATGTTTGTCTCTGTTACTAGTCCATAAGAATTCCTTTAGTTTATATGACAATTGACACACAGCAAAGGTTTTCTGGAGTTTTCCGTCCGCTTTTGCTCAAGAGTGCCATGGATATTATGCCTGTTACATGCCTTTATTCGTAATGTGGTTTGGTTGTGCTGTCAGTGTTTTGTGGAGGTTTTTGTCTATATAAGCATCTAGAACACGCAGTTCTGTTATGAAGTGCAGTTATGTCGAGCTGTTTTGAACAAAAGAAACCCGCATATATGTATTTGCCTTTAAAGCCCAAGAAAGTTTTCTTGCCTCCACTGTCCTCACTCAGGACTGTTTCGGTCGTGTCGTTTAATTTCTGTCTTATGTGCGATTATGACGTCTACATATTAAAAAGTAAATGATGAAACACTCTTTGAGATATTTGTAAAGTCATGAACGGCTCTGGGAATCTCGTTATGTTTTTGTCTCGAGCAGTAGGAACTAGCATTATGATTGGCCACTCTGTTACTACCCGGAAACTGTAAGTAGGTGGGATTAAACAATGAGTTGAGTGACAGTATTTCCTAGTTAAAGCTGCGTATGTTTTTTTTTTTTTTAATGTTAAAATACTTCTGTTAGATAAATTTATCATTAAGCTATTATTAGGTTATTTACTCTCAAAAATGTGAACAGTGTAGGTCTGTGGTGCTGTCAATACATTGCTGTTTGTATGAGTGACCAGCAACCAAAGTGCAGCACTCGGGCTCTGAAAGTAAAAATCACAATTATTTTCTCCATAGCGGAATTGGTTTTTAATGATAATTTATAAAATAAAGACAACCCTCAAATCAATTGCTTTTACTTTTCCAATTATGCCATTTGTAATGCTTCCTGGTATTGTAGTTCTTTCCCTCATTAAAACTGATAAGTACACAATCTTGTAGCTTTACCTTTTTGCCTGATTTTATGGGCTTAAAATCAAAGTTTGTAATATTGTGATTGACCTTGTAGTTTTTCAAAAAGGACCTTTTTATAATCCTTATGGAAAAAAATGAATGGGAAAAATACTTCTGGAAACACTTTAGCTGAAAAAAATGGGCAGGCACTGTTGCACCCATGTGACTTTGGGGGTGAGGTCGTCCGTTTAGTAACCAATAGCAGACAAGGAAACCTGTTTGGTGATGCTAGTGGTGTAGAAAATACACACGTCTGGAGCCGAGGGTAGAGGTTAAAGGTGAAGGGCTTTAATTACTGAGAACAGCTGATGGCAGGGGCAACTTTTTAGAGCCCTTCAAGCGGGTGGCAAATATGACCTAAAAGTTTCCACTTAATGTAATTAAGGAAAGTTCGGAGGTGGAATACATACTGAGATAATTACAGTAATGATGTAATTTACCATCCTGTATTATTTTGGTCAGCTGGATCCCACAAACCTTTCACTAAGAGAACATTACCACTTTAATAGTCCAGGCTGTCCAGCGGGACTACCTGTTTGACTCATGTGAGTATTTATGCATGGGTCTAGGACAGCTATACAATAATATGGTGGGTGGACTGTCACATTTCTGTCATTGCAAAACACATGCAAAGAAGCCCACCCTCCCCCAAAATACACACTGACATCCATGAGAAAACACAACTTAAATACCCATTTCCCTTAAGGGGAAACCAACAGACATGTGACAACTGGGAGCAGGTTTCCAAAGTGCCTCCTGTTGCTTGGGACAAGTGTTTGCAATTGGGAAGTGTAGCTTTCCATGCATAAGTTGTTTTCTGCATTATCCTTGTGAAAATGCACACCTTATGAAGGGCAAGCAGCAGGGCTGTTTAGAGAGAGAGAGTTGCTGTTATGATTGGTCACCATGATCCACGCTCTGTAATTTGCTGCGGGCATCAGAGAGGTGCGGATCTGGAGCACGCTCAGTTGGGAATTCACAAAATGAAGTCAGAATGACCTCGCCGTACCGAGCTGCCTTAAGCACTTCCTAAGCTCGAGAGAGAGAGAGCAATGATGACCTGACTTTGACATTACCAGATACTTCTGAAACATGTTTGAACAGGTCAGAGCTGGCTGTTGGCTTTGACAGGACAGCATGGAATAGCATAATGTCAATATGTTGTGTAACATCTGTTGCACTTCTCATTTAGCCTATTGTCTGTTCGCTGAAAAATGTAGGTCTTTTGAATTTATTTATCTGGAACTAAAAGACCTCCTGATTTAATCAGTGTGGACTGAGCTCTAGTGGTTCTTATCTTGTGGGTTTTTTTTTTCTCACATTGCCAAACCATGTCTTGATCTAATTAGCTAGAGCAACCAAAGTGCTCTAGTTTACAAGGTCAGTTTACCTAGTCAGTGTAATTTTTTGTCATTATGAAATCTAAGTCATCAATAAGATTTTACTGGACACCTAAGAGTTTAACTAATAATTTTGCCAATTTATTTTGATCTACATAGAACTACAGTTAAAATTTTTGTACTTGAAATTTGGACTAGCTTTAAAAAATAATTGGTGATAAAACATCACTAAACTATTGCACATCATTTGTGCTACGAACATGATTTATCATGTGAAATATGATTTCCGGCTGCTAAATGAATAAACAGAAAAATGTTAAATTGACTTAAATCCTTAAATCCTGCTCGATTATGGAAAAAATCGTAATAATGATTATATTGGTCAATACTTTAATCACGATTATTTAACATTATTATGAGTGGGTCAAATGACCAAAACTTTATATGAGTGATTAATTTAAAGATAGCAATATATATCAAATATACATTTTCTGTAAATAAGGTCGCAATGACATCTACATTTTAGATACCAGCAAAATTTCACAATTCTCAATACCACAGCAGAATACTAGGGTAAATTATATAAGTAAAAAAAAAAAAGCCCTCAGATTATTGAAAAATAAATAAACAGTCAGTAATACAATAAAAACAAAAAGCAAAGGTCAAATACAATTGAAACAAAGATACAAATGAAACAAACAGTGCTTTAAGTTTTTTTTTTTATGCAAGTCTAAAGCATTTAGCTAACTAAAGAAATTGAATAAATCAAATGTAAAATAAAGCAGCATAGTCTTCACTGTAAGAATTCAATTTGCTTTATTTCTTATTAAAGCTATATAAGTCCTTCAGTCAAGAGCAGTGAGTCATTTTCTCTTTGTTTTTGTTGTTTGATTAATATTAAGCACACAGTCGGCAGCAGGAATATAGCCCGCTGCCACTTTAAGAGCTGCACGGATCCAGTTTACTGTTACACATTTCTGTAAACACTGTTGTCACTTACACACTGTTTTCATTCTCAACTGTTTACATTCACTTAAGACATAACAGACGAGGGTTTACATGAATAATCACCAAGCGCCGCATTTTGACACATTTTTGCGTGTATTTGACCATTTAGTCATGCACCTTAAGCTAAAAGTTCACTTTACTTGTCATTGTTCTGTTCTGTGTCGGAGCGCATGCACAGAACAGCACAAGTTCTCTTTCGCTCTTTAAAAACACAAATAAATCTAATGATCATTAAAGGTGGGGCAAGCGATTTTTCAAAAACGCTTTAGAAAACTAGAGATGGCGGATAAAAAACAAAAGAGGAAAATGTCTGCGGAACAAAAGAAGGCTTAAAGGCTTAAGGCAAGAAGTAGGACCCGTGTAAATATCGAATCAGCTTTCCAGCGCTGGAGAGAACTCCAGGAGCGGAAGGCCTGCGATCGGAAGGCCTTTCTTCTCGATAGGTGAGTAACACCGTGTCTGCGCCGCAACAGCTAAAGTCTGTCTAGTACACTGGATGCAACAAAGCGACCGTTGAAAATCATTTGAACTTTGTGTCAATACGTCATAAATGGAACGCAGCAGCAGTTTTCTGTCTGGGATTTGTCGTGTTGTGTCGTGCCGCGCCGCATCCAGTGAAGACCATAGATATGTATATACTGTATATCTATAGTGTAGACAGCATCACTGATTATAATGAGTTCTATAGTATTTTGTCGACCCGTGCCACTCACGTCCGGTGTGGGGCGGAGCTATCAAAATAGGGGCGAGACCCTTTTGGGGTAGGGGTGTGTTTGTTTTGGTGATTTCAAATGTCAACATTGGCTACCAGAAGTCTCTTACCCCACCTTTAATAAATCAAGCATGTCCCATTTTGCGAAAGTCACATTACATGATTTTACTGATTTGCACGTGAAGTTTGGGGTTTTATGGAGGAGCGAAAGCTCATTCATTTTATCTCGATTATTGTATTTTATCTTAATCGTTGGAAGCCGAAATCGAAATTCAAACTGTATTTCAATTAATTGCACATCTCTAGTACGTATGCAGTTCTAATCAAGTTAGAGCAGGTTTTTTTGTGTAGTCTAGCTACAGTCTTTTTCTGTCTGTCCATATATACATTTTACAATGCATAATCAGATATTTTAGGGATTAAATATGTTGCACGTGACTTCTGTTGATCAAGCTGCAAACGAAAACGAGAGAATCACTCACTGCTCTTGACTGAATAACTTTTGAAGCTTTAATAAGAATAACTGTATATTTAATTCATACAGTGAAGGCTATGCAGTGTTTTATTTTTACATTTATTTCTTTTTAGACTTGAATGCTAATGTTAAATAGACTTGCTGTACCAAAAAAATAGGCCTACTGTTTATTTCAGTTGTATCTTTCTTGTATTAAATTTGTTTGTAATTTGCATCTTTGTTCTTATGTTTAATAAATTATGTATATACATACTGGATGAATCCAAGATACAATTGCATTATCTAGGTCTTTTAGTTCAGCTTTACAAAATGTGGTCTGATTTTAGTCAGTCTAAAGCATTTACAGAATATTTTAAGAAGGTGAATTATTTACTTCAACTGAAATTGACATTTTATATACAACACACAAATATATAACACACATCGAATCTGAACCAGCCATGATAAAAGTTTCTTATATTTAGTTTGTCTCAACCAGTCGCTAGATATAGTGTAGTGTCTTACTGGCCCAAACTTCTACTTCACATAGCATATTAAATATCAAATATGTTCTGATTATGCCATGTCGTGCAGCATTTCGGTTTGGACAGGCAAATTATGTACTGGATGTTTGCCGCTTTTATGCCTGGTTAGAACATGGTATCATGTTAAGTTCAGCATTCAGAAGGCGTATCTTTTTTCAGTGGTGATTTGATGACTTGTTCTGGGTTCAAGCATAGTATATGGAGGTATGCTCTTAACACAAGTGCAGTAGATCCATGACTACTTTTTTTCTTACACAACTCACTGATCTGTAATCAAGGGACTTTTGTGCTGTATTATTGTAAACTTGCTTTCACTGTGAGCAATTGTTTGGCAAATCAGAACGTTCAGGGCCTATTTTATAGTCGGCACAATGGCCACTGTCATCACTGCCAGCTCATGCATGTTCTTTGAATATGCAAACACGTCTGCACCTTTAAGAAAAATATCCAGGTGTTCCCATTGAGTTGTCCTTGTTTAATCTTGACTACTAAGAAACAAGTAGAGGATTATAAATGGAAAGCAAGTCTCCTTCAGGAATACTTTGCGTTTCTATCCACTTGTTTGAAAAATAAAGAGATTGACTGTTAGTTACAAAGACGATTACGCAATCCCACCTTCTCTGAGATGCCCAGGCATTGCTGTTTGTAAACAGGATTTGTTAAAGGGGTCATATGACGTTGCTAAAAAGAACATTATTTTGTGTATTTGGTGTAATGCAATGTGTTTATGCGGTTTAAGGTTAAGAAAACACATTATTTTCCATATAATGTGCATTATTGTTTCTCCTCTATGCCCCGCCTTTCTGAAACGTGCCGATTTTTACAAAGCTCATCGCACTCTCATGTTGTTCTCGCACGTCAAGCACGCTTTTAAACGTCCGTGCGCTGTAGGGTGTGCATTATTATTATTTCCCATTTCATATTTTATAGTTATTTCCGATTTCATTTCCCGCGACTTGTTTTTAAATGCAAAAAGGCATTCTCTGTGAATAGAATAGCCGCTTAGAACTAGGGGTCGACCGATTATCGGCCTGGCGCCGATATTAAGCAGTTTTATGGTTATCGGTATCGGTCATTTTCAAAACTGATTCACAGATAAAATAACTTAATTTTGAAACGCGCTATTTGGCTCTGATGCAGCCTGTCAGAACTAGGGATGCAATGATTATAGATTTTGTTGGTACGATTATTGTCTGAGGAATAATCACGGTTTTACGATTATGACGATTATTATGCATTTATTAATTTCCCAACATTACTAATGTATAAAATCACATGAACACTTTTTAGATATTAAAGTGTTATTTATTGCTGGCTTTTGAAACATAAATAACACAGTAACCAACAATACAGCACAAACTAATAATAAACAAAAGACAAACAAAAGTCCATCTCTCCCATTGGAATTAAAAAAAGGTGACCTCTGCTCTGTAAACATCCATGACAGTATTTCTCTTTTGAAAATAACAAATGGAAATAGATCACAAAAGTATTTAATGTTTTCAGTTTGTACATTCTTTACATTTCTTTTGGACCTGGGGTAGAGAATTTGGAAACATGGTGAAAAAAAAAATCTTGTTGGTTTTTACTTATGAATAATACTACAACAGGGATGGTAAATAAAGTTAATGAAGTAGCCTATTATTAATATACTACTAATATTCACTTTATTTGTCCCACAGGGGAAACTGTTACTAATGATGGAAATAAACTGAAATATTATTGTTATCAACTGTCATCCATACGTATTAATTTTAATAATCTTTATAATAATTCATATGATTTTACATGTGGCCTGAGAAAATCATGTCTATTATTTTGGTTTGTGAGATCGGAGATCGAGCTGCGCACGTGTACAAACATTCAGGAGGACACAAACTTCTTGAGAATGCTGCCCCGTGACTTTTATTAATAAAATAGATTAAATAGCCTACTGGAGAGACGCACAGACGCAGGTAGGCTAAATGCCCTTTCACACGGTACGCGGCAGTCGCGAGTGTCTAGTTCATTCTCAATGGGAGACATGCGGAAAGCGGCAAAACGCGGGCGGTTTCGCTGGCGGCGCGGAGGCGGAGCGCAAGCGGTGCTCGTGCACCCAAAATCCTGCCGCTTCCACGGGCACGGCGCTTCGCGGCAGGTGCCGCCAAAGATAAAAATATTTTATCTTTTTGTGACCGGCAGCGGCAGCCGCGTCGGTTTCAACCAATCAGTGAACATTTAACTGAACTGCCTATTGGAAAAATAGAGGAGAAGATTGTTTTAAGTATAATAGATTTCCCAGAACTGTATGACCCATCTAAAATCACATACAGAGACATAAATAAAATTATATTTAATTCAATCGTAACCTCACAGGTATGCTCTTTAGGCAAATCAACAAAAACGAAAAAAAAGGTAAATAATGACAACAATTAATGGCAGAATGACAAACACAAAACTTCTGTTTGGAATTCGCC
>NW_015664186.1:511935-533124 GCF_001515625.1 Sinocyclocheilus rhinocerous | reverse complement strand
TATGATTTTACAATAATGTGTTACATTATTTTGGTTTGTGAGATCAGAGATCGTGCTGCGCACGTGTACAAACATTCAGGAGGACACAAAGTTCTTGAAAATGCTGCCCCATTTTATGCACCAAGAGCTTGTAACACTCCAAAGAGAAAGGAATAATTGAAATCGCATCATATGACCCATTTAATGGAGGTAAGCTCAGCAGTATGAATGCCCCCCTGTAAGGCTGTTGCTGGTTGAAACGCTGTGCTTTTCCACCGTGTCTCTGTCATGTTTTTGGCCTGAAGGTTTGTCATAACACTTCAGTGCCATGTATGTGGCGGCAAGGGGGATGGTATTCCTAGTGTACCAGCATCCATTGTTCAGCTCCGCTAAATTGAGGAAAGATGCAGGGAGCGGCGAAAGTTTTCCGGGGCCCATGCCAGCATGGAAACCCAGGGACATTACAAATGCCCCCTGTGTTTAGTGGAGTGTATCGGATTCCTGTGGTGCTGATGCAGAGGCCCCGGTGTGTAAGACCAATCGAGGGCTTTATCTGGTGTGATCGGCCTCTTTGTGCGTGAGCTGACATCCGGCCTGCCCCAGCCTGCTTTCATTTGCCCATGGAGTCTTATGATTGCGCCGCTGCTATGTTAGTGCCTGTCTGATAGCTGCTACAGCACAATATTCCCCGTCATTCTCATCTGTTTTTCCTGTTATAATGTACGTGTTGAACTGAAATGGCTCAGAAAGGCTGATGCTTGGTGTCAGGTTTGATTCCCAGAGAATGTGTTTATTGATAAGATGCAGGCTTGTAGCTTGAATGAACTGTAAGTTGCTTTTGATAAAACCATAAAAATTTGCAAATACAAAAATAAATTTGCTATCTGACATACGGCTTTAGAAAACGTTCAAAGTAGCATGTGAGTTATAGGAATGAATTTTATTTAGAATTATTTATTTTTTATTTATTTTTATCATATTTCTTTGATATTTAGTATTTTCATTTTTTATAGTATTTATAGATAATAATTATTAGTTTTATAGTATTTTTGTTGTTGTTAATGTTATTTTAATTTTAATCATTCATTTATTTATTGTCATTTATTCATTTATTTGTCTTTTTGAGCTTTGCAATTGGATTAGCCATCCATTTTGATTGTATGGAAATAGAAAAATAAATGTTTCAAAAATATTGTATTCAAATATTTGGGCTCATAAAAAATGAATATTTGAATATTCGTTTATTTAAATGACGTTTAACAAGAAAGACGTTATTTTTTAATAATCAAGTTTTTGTCATCATTTCTGAACAAGCTTACAATTAGGCATTATACACAACAACGTTACGTTATATCTCAAGATTTTCTTTTAAGCTGGGTGCACACTGTACGATTTATAATAGTCCTTTACGATTGTTGCTTGTCAGACTGTACGAACATGATGATCATGTCACTCTGTGGGATCTCAGTTATCATTAATGTCAGACTGTAAGACAGTCAAGACGTGTTAAAAACGTATGCGCGCATGAAAACATGTCCGGAGTTTTACATCATCCGACACAGACGTTCCAGAGACACAAAGATAACAGTGTGCTAAGCAAAGTTTCTTACAGCGCTTTGTGTTTTCTGTTCTTAAACCACTCTCCCTCGAGGAAACTTAAAGGAAGCATATGTCTTAAGATCATTTTGCTATCAGATAAGCTCTCTTCTAGGCTCACTCAGGGTATAGCTGTGCTTTCCTGCAGTTGTGAATGCAGTGATGGACAGCTGTTGTTTGGATTTCATGTGATTTCATATTGTGGTGGTGATGTTATGATAACTCTGTTTCACTGATTCATTTGATCAAAGTAATTCAAAATTATGGATTCATTTACGGCCAGCAAAGCAACGCACAGTAAAATTTGAATAGTGTTTTTATTTTTCGAATAATAATTACAGGTCAAATATTCAACTAGTTGTGCTCACCCTTAATGGAAAACAGTATATGGTTTTTGAGCAGTGTGAGGGTGAGTAGGTAAATTAGGACATAATTTTCATTTTTGTATTAAATCTCTCTTTTGTTTCAGTTTCTATGCCAAAAGCGTATCATTTCTATAGCTTTACCAGATGTCACCCAGCATTTCTATATGCAAGCTCAATTTATCTACAAGAGTATAAATTTAGATGAGTTTATTGACTGTAAAGGATTGTTTCTGTTACAGTGGGTTTGACGGACAGGGAGGGCAAACGGTCGGGTCATGGATGCGTCTGCCCCTTGGCAGTGGGAGATTTGAGGCCCTCTGTAACCCACAATAACACTGCAGTTTCCTGCACGCATGGCCAACCTCAGGCTGAAAACAGATGGACTGAAGTTCCTCTCTTTGTCTGATGATGTTTGGGGCTGCGCCACGTATGCACATTTTTTTTCCCCCTTTTGAGAATAGAAGGGTTGTGTTTTATAGCAGTCCAAAACACAAAATGATTATCTGTTAGATCAAATCTAAATGCTACAGATAAATGGATGTAATCACTACTGTGAAACTAGATAATCAGATTAGCTTTGATGTATATGAATATCTTTGTGACCTATATTAGACTGTCTTGTTCTACTAATGAATAATGAATGTCAAGCTTAGGTGCCCTTATTTGACCGAGAAGTTTGACGTATTGCGTTTGTACGAGTCGTGGTGTAATCAGCTGAGTGCACAGGCGTTTTATCGTGTTGCTGCAGGATGTTTCAGGTGATATGGTTGCTTGAGCCTTGGTGTGTTGCATGCTGATGGACCCTGCCCTTTTCAACCCACAGAAACCAGGTTGGAGCACCTGGGGGGAAAAAATTATACAAATGAAGATGCCAGCAAATCTTGTGAAAGAGTGTCATTAAGGGGAAAAAAGTATTACTGCCTGATCATGCTTGTTGGATCATTTTATTCTTATTATAAATTCTTTAAAATAGATTTAAATAAATGCATGGCTTTTGATATATTATACAGTGAGTATAGAAAAGAATCACCCCCCTTTAAAATTATTACATTTTGTTGCTTTGCAGCCTGAAATGGAGGACACAGTTTTTGTTTTATCCAGCTGTATTTACTTAGTGCAACTTATAACATCCAAGTGAAAGATATAACACCAACATGGCAGAAAAAAAAACAAAACAAAAAAAAACTGAATCAATGAGTTGGAAAAAGAGATCAACCCCCTCCTAAAAATTACTTGTAAACTCAATCAGGTGTAGCTAATCACCTTCTCACACAAAGTGTGCCATTTGAGATTAGTGAGATCTCACAGGAGGTTCTGCAACTCATAATAGCAGCATAGCCTTGTGATGCCTCAACCTTAAACTTTATGGCCTCATTTATTAGTCATTAGCATGAAATAGCCTATATTGTTACTCAAAGTCACAGCTGTGTTTAGAAGTTATGAACACTGCATTCATTTGGCATGAGCATTTTAGCTCTGAAAGTACAAATCATGGCTCTTTGTGGAAATGCAGTTGAATTGTACACTGTATGTCAACAAACATTCACGGGTCTTACGTGGCAATGCACAGGTTGAAGTTTTATACACGGGCATTTCAGTTTGGATTTCGCTGCCTGTGGAAATGCAGTTGAATTGTACACTGTATGTCAACAAACATTCACGGGTCTTACGTGGCAATGCACAGGTTGAAGTTTTATACACACGGGCATTTCAGTTTGGATTTCGCTGCTTTTGAACTGTGGGTTGAGACGGGCATTGATATGTAAAGTGTGCTGAGGCTTTTCTTTCCCCATCTCTTTTTCTCCATCAGTATTCACAGACTATGTTCAGGCCTCTGGGATCAGAGTTTTCATCCTAACAGAGCACTTCAGATTGCAGCATTCCACTCGGAATAAGAAACTTGTGATGTCGAAAGGGAGGTTAGCTGCTTTCGTACGGAGTAAAATAAAAACAGATTTGGATCCTGCGCTACAGTAGATCAGAATACTTCACCTCAACACGCCGGCAAATCACAGGCCGCTAAACCCTGATGCTGTGGCGTATATGACTGTCGATATGCTAAATGGGTTTATTGCATTTTGTAGTGTTTCTTTAAGATTGTGTGCATGTTTTATACATAGTTTGGTTGTTAGAAGGAGACCAGAATGTGTGTGGTCATTTTGAAAATGGCTTTTAGGAAAAAATAACACTGATTCCAAGTAGTAATCCTTTCCCCTGCAGTGAACAATAAGCGCACCTCAAATGAATCAGAATGGTAATTAAGTCAGCTGCCGGTATTAGATTAAAAGTGAAGGTTTGTTGGGTCCCATGATATGGTTTCTGCAAGAGAGTATTGCTACAGACGTGCACATCTGAAACCATTTTAACTGCAGAAAACGTGAGCCATGTTAGGTTCCATGATGTCATTTCCTTTCCTTAAGTTTGCAACAGGGAAAATCACATACAAGACGGTGTTATTTTAGTATTGTTTATTTACTGTTATCCACCTTATTTTTCAATGCGGAAATAAGCTATTTTCTGTGAATGTGCAAGACTTCCGGTTCATTAGCCGCTGTAGGAAAATAACGAGAAGAATAGCAAAGTGCAGTAAACTGTAAAACTGTTTGCACTACAAACCAGTGTGTTCATAATTAAGATAATACATAAAAATAATATGGTAAGACACACCAGTTTGCATTATCAAGCAGTAAAACGAACTGTTTTGTACTGCTAAAAATAGCTGGAAGCGAATGACACTGGAAGCTAGTCCCATAAAATTTACAAATGGCCGCAACCTTTCTTACGTGAAAAATAAGGTGGATAGTATTTATTAATGTGCTAATTTTTTTTTTTTTCAATTTAGTTTTTGTAATTTTCATTTTAGTTTGTCATTTCATTTATTTCAGTTTCAGTGCAACTTATAACATCCAAGTCAAAGATTAAACACCAACATGTCAGAATAAATTAAAAAACAATACAAAAAAAAACGAATCACTGAGTTGGAAAAAGGATCACCCCCCTCCTAAAAATGACTTGTAAACTCAATCAGGTGTAGCTAATCACCTTCTCAATGGCACACAAAGACCTTTGACTTTCAACTCTGATCAGCTGTGGTCATTTTTTAGCTCAGCATGAAAAGAGCTTTCCTGGAGCATTTCAGTCCTTGGTAGTGCAACTGAAGCAAACAATCAACTATGGGTGGCAAGTCACTGTCAGAAAATTTTCAAAGGCTTTATCACCATCCAAATAACAGCATTCCTACAGTAAAGCATGGAGGTGTAAATATCTTGTGATGGGGGTGTTTCTCTGCAGCAGGGACTGGAGCACTTCTCAGGATAGAAGGAAAAATGGATGGGGCAAAATACCAAAATTAAATTCTTGAGGAAAATCTGCTGCCTTCTGCCAGAAATTTGTCAATGGGAAGAAGGTTTACCTTGCAAAATGACCCAAAGCACAGAGCAAAACTGACCTCACAGTGGTTGAAGGAGAAAAAGGTGAATGTCCTTGCATGGCCTAGTCAGAGCCCAGACTAAAACCCCAGTGAAAATCTGTGGAATGACTTGAAAGACTGCAGTCCACAAACAGTCGCCATCAAATTTAACTGAACTTGAGCAGTTCTGCAAAAAAGAGTGGGCAAATATTGCAAAGTCTAGATGTGCAAAGTTAGTAGAGACAGAGACCTATCCCAACAGACTAAAGGCTGTAATTAAAGCAAAGGGTGGTTCAATAAAATTCTGATCCTTTTTCCAACTCAGTGATTCTGTTTGTTTAATTAATTTTTTTCTGACATGTTGGTGTTATATCTTTCACTTGGATGTAGTAAATTGCACTGAGTAAATACAGCTGGATAAAACAAAAAATGTGTCCGCTTTCATTTCAGGCTGCAAAGCAACAAAATGTGATTATTTTAAAGGGGGGTGATTCTTTTCTATACTCACTGTATATAAATCATATAAAATAATTATAATAAATATTCATCATTAAAAGCCAGACGATTTTATCTTTTAATTTATTCACTATGTAGTGCCCTTTAATCTGGAGCAAGAGAAACTGGGGGAATGACTTTGTGTCAGTCACTTTGTTCAAAGCTGATTGGTCAAATTTCGGTTTGAGATCTCTAAACCAGAACATAACCTGCCTTGTAGCAGGTTAGCCATGGAGTGCAAGTTACTATGGTAATGAACACAGCTAAAAGCCAAACCACTTTCATGGTATCTAAAACCCAGAGTTGGGGCAAACTAAACTAAAACTTACCTGGCTAGCCAGCTTAATGGCTTTATGGTACAGGCCCCAGATTTTTGCGTGACCCTGTGTGAAAAAGCACACATGTATGTCACTTCCCTGAGCACTATTTTACAACAGCTCCACTTATTTAGAGGGCACAGCATGCAGTGTTAAAGGTCAGCGTCCATTTCAGCCGCTTAGGCCAGAGGTCAGCTGGACTCGGAGGCCAGCAGTGATGGTCAACACATCCACTGTGGTTTAAGGTAACAGAACAACTGGCCAACATGATGTATATGCATCCGTTATCTACATGCTCCAAAGTTTTATTTTATTTTATTTTATCAGTCAACTACCAAGAATAAGCTATATTTTGGTCACTGTTTTTTTTGGGGGGAAACAAATTTTAAACTAATTGTTTATTACTTTTTTTTTATTTTTATTTTTTTATATTAAGTGGGTCCCAGTCTGAAACTCACTTTGTAATGACCCATCCATCCATTCTCCAGACCACTTGTCCTCTGTAGTTCAGAATGACACTGATCATGTAACTGTACTGATGTCATTAGTAATAATTTCCTGCTATGGTTTCCTGCTTTATTAGTTAACGCTATGTGAGATGGTGTGGATGAGGTTGGTAATCTTGCAGGTAAACAGTCTTAGCCCTTAAGGCACTGGTTTGTGCTTTACCGAAAGTGAATGGTAGAGCCAGATTCCGCTCTCTTCCCCCTTTCTCACTCATCCACTCTCATACACACACACACACACGCACATATAACCAGGCAGCTGCTGCTCACTTTCAAATCAAGAAATGCACACTTATGGGATATGCTGGCACCGCATAATGTTTGTGATGTGCATGTTGGCAACGAATATGCAAGTGTGTCATAATGTTTATTCAACAATTCTCTTGTAAAGATGGCTACAGATGACTATGCCTTCATGAGACGTAATGCAAACAGACTTATCTAGAATTGATCTAAGCAGTGCACGCATCTACGACAGTCCCACAAAGCCTATATAGGTGTTTGCACTTGTAGTTTGTGATACATTATACCACATCACAGCACATACTCAGAGAGTTGATGTCATGTCACAGCAGGGTGGTGTTTCTGTTCTGGCATAGGGCTGTGTGATATAGCTAGATGTTTTTTATCCATATTAGATATTTGTATATATTGATCTAATTGCATGGTGATTCCCCCCCCCCAACGAAACAGCCATTGTCGCCATGTATATTTAAATTCCTTAATGTAAAAACTAAGGTGAGGTTCTAGTAAAATCTAGTTTTTAATGACAGGAACGACAGGAAAGAATATTTATTTTATTATTTTTTTAAATGTTGTTGCCATATATTTTATATGTTTAATGTAAGAACTAAGATACAGTTTTAAAAAATATATTTGATTATTTACATAATTTTTTTATTTCATTATTTATTTTTTAAGGATGGTCATGAAAAATTTAGATTGATACAAGTTGTGGAATCAAAGTGTTAAATTCATTCATTGAAACGGACAGTTTGAACTAATTTAAGGAAATAAATCAAACATTCCAACTGTTTTTGCTGAAGTTTAAATGATTTGAAGTTTAAATGACGTGCTAAGTTGCAAAGAAAGACTGCCAAAGTTTTCTATTGACACAGTCTTTAGGAAACATAGTGGCCAAGGTGCCATTAATACAGAAAATCATTGCCATATTCAAAATGTTACTTGATTTCATATCGCCAGCCAAATCACAACTATGTAATAAATTTTTGATGTATTGCCCAGTCTTAGTCTAGAGTACAGCAGATGTCCAGGAGAGATGAAGACCGTCTCAGAGCTGTGCATGTGCCTGCTGATCAAATGAGAGCTAGTTAATTAGGGAATTAAATAGAGCCCTAATGGAGAGAGTTAGGACAAGGGAAGGGAGATTTTTATACAATTTTTGTTTTGTGTGGATTTTGCTATAGCCAGACGTTTACGCAGGAATGGTCACCGTAATAATATGCAATTCTCACTAATTCACCCAATCTCTTTCTGAGATCTAACCAGATTTGAGAAAAATCCTTGAACTTTCATGCATGTGACTCCCAGAGGTAAGCTGCACACAGCATAACTTCAGTCCTGAGCAGAGCAGACTTACACAGCGAGTCATTGAGCTGGGGAAGGGTGTGAGGTTACACTAGAATAGGAAGTTATTTTAGGGGTACTGGCATTGGCCATAGATGGCTTCCTGTTAGGTTTGACGTCTGCCTTTATAACCCTGTTTCACCTGATGCAAATCATGACCCATATTCGCTAGATGGTTGAATGGAATCTTAAACCTCAAGGTGCGTCTTGTCTGTTTCTCCATCAGTGAACCCGTGTACTTCCTCTTAGTGTCATGCAGACTAAAAACTGCTACACTTCCTGTCTTTTATCTGCCCAACTTGAGCAAAATGGTGTGCTTGTGACTGCATGACAGTGAGAGAGAAAAAAACCTTCTCGCCTTTTCACAAAGAGTCACTCTTCTGTTAGAGTGCAGTTTTAGAAGTAAAAAATTCAGGTTTTTTTTATCCATAGATCTTTTTATTTGTCTTTAATGTCAGTGTAAGTTGATGGGCATTGTTGGTATATGATTTTGGGAACCCATAAACTTCACATTTGCCTTTGTTTTGCAAAATTTCACATGCGAAATCCAGTCATTTCAATTGCAATCCATATTTTCTGGTATTTCACTTGGGAATGATTTTGATAACAGATTTTGCATAAGGTTCATGCGAATGTGCTGTGTTGACCAACAAAAAGTGACTTTGAGCTGTGCTTCATGCATCGCTACACCTTTGCCAATTGAAACTTTTTTGCTTGCAAGATTTTCTACGGTTTTTGCAAAAGCAAGTTAGGTTGACGAATTCTCATCGACAACTCATAGATTCTCAAAATCTAGTTGAAATTTTTGATTTGTGTCCAGGCATCTAGCACGGTATTAAGGATGCTCATGGAAAATTCCAGGTGGTAACATTTGCACACAATTATACCTTAATATGAGGTTTAAATAAAAATAGTTAGCACATTTAGCTTGTGTGAGGGCTTGAGTGTGTCTGTCTGTTTTGTAGATGTGCACCACAAGCTCCAGCTGTTTAGTGGACTGAGGTGTCTGAGTGGACTACAAAATAGAAACTCTTTGGACAGAATGTCCACAGCCCTTGGCATAAATATAAATATTTTAGACCACAAGGCTTTTATGTAGACACTACATGAAATGAACTGGTCTGTGGTAGAATAGTGATGTATTGTCTTTAATCATCTGTTAGTAATGTGGCGCTAACTAGCAGACAGTGTTTTCCACCCTGTTGGCAGTGGGTAAATATTATGCCTGCACCCCAAGGCCAGCCGTTAGCATTAGGTGTCAGAGAACAAGTGTGTCCTCTCTGTGTGTCTGTAATGATGAATGAATGCATCTCAGGAAAGAACATGCTGCTACGCTGTCGTGCCTTGGCAGTTGATGTCTGCCTGCTGTTTTCATCCTTGGCAATCCAGAATAAACAGGAGGGATTTGCTCCTGCAGGGAGGGGGCAAACCTGGCTATTGTGTTTGTGTCTTTTTCACAAGAGACGGATTTAATTGCAATTGTACCCAGTGACTCATGCTGTGATTCAGCGCGGTGGCCATCGACTTTACCTGTACTAATAAAATGACTGAGAAGAACACACTCCCCCTGTCTGTTAGCCTGCATACCTGTATTTAAATTTTGTTATGATTTTAGTTTGTATCATCGTTCTCGAGAATCACACAAAGAAATGCACCTACAAAAGGAAAAAAACAAACAAACCAAAATAAATTTCCACGACTACAAATCTAACTAAAACTACATTTAATTTGAAACTTTTTTTTTTTGCTACACCGTTAAGCATAATGTTCAAATTAGACAAATGAGTGCATTATCTGTAGCAGCTTTAAAATACTAAAACAGCTTTGATTGGTTGTGGCATTACTATTCTATAATACAAAAAAGTGATAAAAATAGATAAAAATATTTAAAAAAATTATTGAAACAGTGAGACATGATAAATGGCCAAAGATGCCTGTTTAGCTAACTTTGCTAGCATTAAAATATTTAAATTACAGGGGGAAAAAAATAGCTTAATTTTTAATTTAGTGGTTGGTTGTGGCACATTAATTCACAAGCAAACTGTAAAATAAAGTGTTACCTTATTTTTTACTAAAAAGACCTTTAAAAAAAAACAAAAAACAGTGAGACATGATGAATGGCCAAAGACGTCTGATTCTGTTCATAAAACAATATGAAGTAGTGCAGATGGAAGCCCCAAATACTTTGTTCATTTATTTGTCAAGTTGACAAAACGACCAAAATAGTTCTTACTGCATAGAAAGTGTTTATTTGAGCATAAATTCCATGGCTGTCTTAGATGCTGGGTTTGTCCCTCATTTTTCTGTCCAGGCTAGTATGTTGTTTTCTCACAACAGACTTCTAAAAGAAGGTGAACCCCCCGTGGTTTTCTTCCACATGGGGTGACCATTTACAAAAATGGTCTTTTTGTTCTTTTTTTTAACCCAATTGGCAAAGCAGAACAAGGCAGCTTCTCTATAAGATTATATACCTAGACATATGCTTGTCTGGACCTGTTCGTTCACACAGGTTTATAAACGCTTGTATTCATCTGTGCACGACTGCATTGTCACCAACCGCAACAGTTGGTAGGAATCCATATCTAAGCGTGTGCTGTTTCAACGTACATAAGTGTTAATACGATTGGTGCTCGCTCTTGTTCCTTAAATGTATTTGATATTTCTAAGTGAGGTGATTGATGAGTCTCTTTGGTATGATTAGATTATACGTGTGCGTAAAGGAAGACTGGCTCAAGGGTCTCCTGTAGATTATGGCTTAATCCATACAAATCCATTGACGGAGGGGAGGGAGAGCTGAGATGGGTGAAAACAGGTGGATGTCAAGACAGCGTCAGCGTCTTGTGAGAAGAGAATGCTTTTGGGTTGCTTTGTCAGCAGCCAGATTGAGCCTTGGGCAGGAGTTAAACCCTTGTTTAGGAGAATTTCACTAAAGGTTGTGTGCGTTGAACAGTATCAGGCGTTGTCAAAGCAAACATGGCATTTCTCTTTCCTGCATGTTTGGGGGAGGGATGTATCACTGGTTTGATCAATACTACAGTGTGCTTTCACTTTGTAAGAACTGTAGGAAGTAGTTAACCCAGAAATTAAAATTGACACTTTTTGATTTTCATCATTTATTTATTTTTAGATTTCATTTTAATTTTCAGTTTAATTTCAGCTTGAGTAATTTTGCTATGTGCTGTAGTTATTTTTTATATGTTTATATTTAGCTTTAATTCATTTTTTTTATTTTAGACTAAACTACATTTTTATTATTTCATCTAATATTTAGATTTTATTTGATTTTATTTGATTTATTTCAAATACTAAAAATGATTTTTAATAGTATTAATTTTCATTAACAATTATTTTCTTGCTTCAGTGGATTGCAAAAGGAGATGTTGGAAAAATATTAACACTGTTCTTTTCAAAACAGTGAAAGTGAATGGGGACTGCTTCTGTCTAGCTTCAAAAATGCCAAAAAAAGCACCATAAAAGTAGTCCACACAACTTGTTTGCCTTGTAAGTCTTCTGAAGGTTTAAGGGTGAAATTTGTAGTAAAACATGACTCAAATTGTCTTGTATTATAGAATCCTGTGGACCGCTTTTATAGTAATTTTAATTTTTAATCTTCTAAATATCATCTTTTGTGTTCCACACTGGAAAAAACATCATATATTATTGGGGTGACTTGAGGATGAGCGGATAATGACAGAACCATTTCTTTAATGCATGCAGGATTTCTGGACAGTTAATAATGATCTATTTTAAATCTGTGTCACTGATGCCTCAGAGGAGAAACACGTGCCTTGCAGTTCTGCCGAAGAATTGAAGGAAAATTGAATTATCAAATCAATAGAGGTTTTAATGTACATTGCTGATAAATTACTCTCAAAAGATGAAGGTGGAGAGGAATATGACCTGTATTTTTTCCTGTAGGTTTTTCTCCTACAACCTCTATCTATTGTAGGAGAAAAACCTCTCCAGTCTCCAGGCTTCTGCTTTTCTGTGTGTGTGTGTGTGTGTGTGTGTGTGTGTGTCTGTCTGTCTGTCTGTACATGCTTGGCCAATTGCTTTTGTGTCTATCCAAAAGAGGCTTAAAATACAGGTCAAAAAGTAGTCCCATGTGTCATTGGGCACAGCCAGACAGCTCAGCGTGGTGCTTCTCCAATGGGCACAGATTCTTTAACAGGTCTGCTGATGCTCCACGCATACACTCACCCCCTTCTTTATCTCACTAGACTCGTCGAGAGCAACCAGACGGCAGAATTCCTACCTGAACGGAATCTGATGTGTTAAAGAAAAAGGCGTGTGAAAATCGAGGTTATTACACACGAGTCATCAGTCCGATCTTCAGGATCACGTTTGTTCCAAGTCTCTGTGTTTGTTGAGGATAAGCAGCTAATGATGGGTCTGCTTTGTTCAGATTTGAATCTGTGAGTGTAAAAGCATGAAAGCATTGTGCAGAAACGCACTTTACTGGGTGCTTCCACTATTCTCTCAGCCTCTGCAGATGCTTCACAGCCTAAAATAAATCCATGATGTTTAACACCTTGGTGACCACAGCCTCTTAGAGCTACAACTGACAAAGAAGCCAGCTGGTGTCTTGAAACGGAAAACACTATCCCTTTCTGTCATGCTCAACCTGTCAATCTGGCTCCATTGTATCACTGTGGAGAACTAGTGCCATTTAAAAAAATGTATTATCAGTTAAAAAATATTAAATAAAAAAAAATAATAAAATGTGTAAATAAGTTACACAAATTTACAAATAAATTAACTTTTTTTTTTTTACTGGCACTATTATTCCATTTAGCACCTTTTCCATTCATGAACAGATCTTCAGTTCTGCTCCTCTCCCAGATAGATTTAAAATGAATATTGAAAATTATTCTTCAACCTTTTGTGGTATAAAATTCATTGGCTCCTCAATGTCAGATTTTTGGAGATAAATCTCTGTATAATTACAGTCATTCAGTTCATGCAACTTGAGACTCTGGCGTCGAAAAGCCACAATGAACGATAATCAGACAGACAGCAGCTTCCACACCTCTCCCGGGAGTCCTGCAGTCTCTCGCACCAGATGTTTAAAGGCGACCTCTTGAAATTGACAGCTCTGTTTCCCAGCAGAGCCGAGAATCATCAGTTGATACAGGCACCCTTGAGATGAGCACTCAACTGGTTAAACTCTCGCACAAGTCACAGGACACATCACAGTTTCAACAGAGCGTAAACATGTTTGCCTTCATTAGCCAGTCTGGGCAGCATGAGTATACAGTTTGAGTCACAGTGCGGCCTACACAACAGCTGACAAACGCGATAACATCATCGGTAACTCCTTCAATTAAAATACGAACTGTGGCAATGGCCAAGTCTGCTTGAGAACTGCGTTTTGGATGCATGTTGTGTTCAAGCTGAGTTGGCAGACTGCGTGTGAGTCTTTAAGAGCGTCGGGTCTCCTACATGGTCTTGGTGTGGTGGTGAGCATGTATTGTCTTGCTCAGCGAGGGTCTGACTAAAGCTCTCTGCGCCAGCAATATGAGAAGTGACAGCCTGACAACCATAGCTAATGACGGGAGTGTCGTATTGAGTTGCCTTGATGCCCTTTGTGCATCAGTCAGAGAGCTGTGGGTCAGACCCATGGATTGTGTTTTTGCTATCCGATCTGCTGAGCTGAACCTCTTGATAATTATTGATGGTCAAAGAATAAAGGCCAAGTGAGAATCTCAGTTCTGTTGGTGTAAATCTGCTCTCTTTGTGGGTTGAAAGGTCATTTTAGTGGATCCTCACACTATTTTTTTTTTTTATTGGTTAATTGTCATTTTGAATTTGATGGTGAGTCTGTCCTATTTGACCCTGATTAAACTCTTTCCCCCGTGCTGTTTTTAAGTATTTTCTATAAATTAATTGTGAATTTTAATGTTTGTTTTTGCTTTTGAAAATTGCTTAAAGTCAGTGTTTTTGAGTTTGCCTTAACCGTTTCTATTAGTATCGAGAGTAAACATGAAGTCACAATCCTGAGTGGACTCAATGAATTTGTAGTGAAGTTTTATGGACCACAAGGAAGTAAGTCCGATTTAATTATTTACACGCATGCTAAACTGAACCTTATGAAAACATTCCAGGTCTCATTTCACCCCAAAATCAAAAGAGAAAAAAATGAATTATATTTTGCGTAAAGATAATAAATCCTTTTGTAAAAGCAAATTTTTTACATTCTATTTAGCATATTAGAATGATTTCTTAAGGATCATGTGACACTTTATACAGGAGTAATGGCTGATGGAAATTCAGCTTTGCATCACAGAAATAAATTATATTTTAAAGTATATTAAAATAGAAACCATTATTTTTTATTGTAATAACATTTAAAAAATTTAAGGGGGTCTGAATACTTTCCGTACCCACTGTATATTATTTGTAAAAATAGAAATGTACATATAATACAGTAATTTGAATTGGGATTTATTTAATAGATAATAGAAATACTATGCAAAAAAAAACTCATAATAAATAATATGATTATAATATTTACAAATATAAAATGTCACAATTGTAATAAATAATGCAAAAAAATCATATAATATTTTTATTTCTTAAAAGAAAAATCAAAGGCAGCTACTATACTAATTGATTGATTTCTTGCCTCTTTCTAATTGGGGTGAAATAAGACCCGGGCATGTCCTTGACATGTTTCGTGATATTCACAGAGTCTCATTAGATTTCTTTACCTAGCTAACACGTCAAGACAATCATGACACTTTTGCATATTTAAACATGCACATCT
The DNA here is from genome assembly GCF_001515625.1 of Sinocyclocheilus rhinocerous. Lineage (NCBI taxonomy): Eukaryota > Metazoa > Chordata > Actinopteri > Cypriniformes > Cyprinidae > Sinocyclocheilus > Sinocyclocheilus rhinocerous. Next base: position 518,104 of record NW_015664186.1, on the reverse strand, counting down.
TACACAACTTGGTTTGGGACATGACCTCATTGTTTACTCCGAAAACAGCTTGAGACCCTTTTTAATTGTCACATCATCTGCTGTTTAATGATCTTTCCTCCCTCCTCTTTGAGAGGTAGGAGCAGGTCTTATCTGTGGCTAAGCTTTACCTTTCGTAGTTTGAGCTACTGGCCACAAGGGTCAGATTGCAAAGGGCTATTCTTGGAGCGAGCACACGTTGCACCATTCCCCATATCACACGAGGCCAACAGCAGAGCTTCCCGTCCACATGTGTACACACCCACACGTGTGTCATTATTACACATATAATTCATAATCATTTAATTAAGTATTACAGTTACTCCCACACACTGTCACTTTTGAATACAATGACATCTATGCTTAGTCATTTATAGTTTGCATTATACGATTATCGCTTGTCTTTTCAAAGTCTGTGTTACATGCTAGAGCAGATGTGAATTGTTGCTTGAATAGTCGTGCGTCTCTTTCTGTTTTTCCTGTCAGCACCATATGAAGGGGGTGTATGGAAGGTGCGAGTAGATCTTCCAGACAAATACCCCTTCAAATCGCCCTCTATAGGTAAAGTATTACTATACATGATGTATCCCAAAGAGACATAATCAGCTGAGTGCCCTTTAGAAGTCACACACGTTGGTGTGGTTGTGAAATGATGGGTAGAGTACATTCAGATAATCATACTTGAGGTGTGTAAGGTGAAAAACAGCACATAACATCCCTGTGATGTCATATTTAATGGTCTGTAAAGATGGTGTGGTAGGAGAAAGGTTAGGAATAGCAACTAAATGCAACTATCTATGATCTCACTCCATCTTTCTTCTTCAATCTCTCTACAGGATTTATGAATAAGATTTTTCATCCGAACATCGATGAAGCGTAAGTCTCTTTAGTCTGAATTTGATTCTGATTTTGCCTTCTGGTGTGCTCTGAGGAAAATGTTAGAGTTTTTTATATGCATTTTACTCATACTCATGTCTTTCTAAAAAAAATTTTTTTAGAAGATGTGAAGAATTTTCATGCTACTCTTTCCCATATATTCACATACAGTGTCCAGAGGCTGTCAAACTCAAAATCGACCAAAGAGTGTCCAAACAATTTATGCACAGTCTTTCAAACCCATACATTAGTTTTGTGAATAATTATTTTCTTAAATCTGCCTTTCCTTTCTTCAAATCACATATTTTAATTCTATGCTCTGTGCAACTTTTGAACTCAACTATGGCAAACAATTTTTTTCCTTTTGTTTTCAGCAGTATTCTTGTAATTTGTTTTACATATGGTCATAGTTTTTTTTTTTCCATTAGCATTTATTTTTATATTTTTAGTTTTTATTTTATTTTAGTTGAAGTTGCAGTCATTTTATGTGCTTTTGTAATTAAAAAATATATATATATTTCAATTATAGAGCTTTATTTTTATTTCCGTTTTTGTCATTTTAGTACTTCAACTAAGCTAAGCTAACATTTCTAATCTTCATTTAAGGATGTAATTATTTTATTTTATTTCAGCTTTTTTTCTATTTTATTTGTTTTAGTTAACAATAACAACACTGGTTTTCAGCACACAAAAAAAAGTCTATTCACACCAAGACCGAAATGACAAAGCAAATAAAAATGAAAAGTTTGCCTACCTCCTGTAAAATGTAAGTGGTAACACTATTCTGGAATGGAAAAGTAGAAACAATGTGTTATTCTTTGTCCAGGTCAGGGACAGTGTGTTTAGATGTGATCAACCAGACATGGACCGCTCTTTATGGTACGTATATGTGAGCACAGTCATTGTGCTTGTGTCTGCTGTCATGAATATTGAGAATAAATGCACAGAAAACTCCATAGCTTGAATTGATGCTGCCTGAGGAGTAGAATAAAGTCTGCGGCCCCTTAGACAGGATCGTGGTGCACTGTAATCCTCTTACCCTCTCTGAATGAGCTAATACCTGCAAGGTCAGAAAACAGCATCAGCTCCCCAACAACCACACTTAAGCGGCCCCATCCCACCAGTTACCATTCACAACACCACTGCTGTCTGTCTTTTTGCAGATGTCTCTCTGTTTTTATAATACAATAATTACAATTTTCCTAAAATGGTGACTTGAGCTTTCATTCAGTAGTTGAGTTGCTGCCTAGATTTGATGATAGTATTCTGAAATGCTTGATTCTGATTGGTCTGCGTTTTGTGTTTGACTAGTTGTTTATAAATTTAAAAACTAAATCTCTCTGTGTGTGTGTGTGTGTGTGTGTATGTATATATATATATATATTTATTTTATTTACTAATTAATTAAATTTTTTTTTTCTGAAGTATCACTCTGTGTTTTTTCCCCCCACATAATAAACCCAATTTTTTTTATTCTATTCTGTTTTTGTTTTATTTTTTTATTTTAATTAATTTTATTGCCTTGTAATAAGTGCCTCCTGATCACCAGGGATTTATTTAGTCATAATGACAGGCTGACTATACATTCTTGTATTTGGTTTAGATGTACTCAGCTGTCCAGGTTGTGTTTGTATAATAGAGTGACAGCTAGAACACACAATACTGGCTACGAGAGAAAAAGAGAAAGACAGAGAGAGAAAGAGAGAGATCTACATGTATCTCTACAGCCCCCACACCGAATGGGAGATTAGACCATAATCCTGTCACTCAACATAAATCCTCCATTGTGTGCTGCACGAAGGGCTCATAAGACTTTTGCTTTGCTCCTGTATTAAAGGCTCTACTTCCTCTCTTTCTCTCTCCTCACAGATCTCACCAATATCTTCGAGTCGTTTTTGCCACAGTTGCTGGCCTACCCGAACCCCATCGACCCTCTGAACGGGGACGCCGCAGCCATGTACCTACACCGGCCAGAGGACTACAAACAGAAAATCAAAGGTGATTTGAAGAACCTCCATCTGGCCTCGAGGTTTATATCTGTCACCATGTTTCACATCACCATTGTACGATGTCTTCTGCTCAAAAAAAAAAAAATGTGGTTAGGGGTATGTTTGGAATAGTATGCTATTTTTGCAGGATGTATACTGTGCACAGTGTGCGAATGTTCTATCCACGTAAATGATCTACATTGTTTGCTGAAACGTGCAGTATATAAACAGAGCACAGTAATGCTTTATCCTGCTCTGCCTGAGCTTCCATTCCAATGAAATATATAAAGTAACCGTTTTATCAGTACTGATAAACATAACTTTTAACATGACTTAAAATCTGTTTCTGCCAAGTCTTTTTGAATTAAAAAAAACAAACAAATAATAGTGTTTACCAGTATGTATTTCATAGTTTTATAGTTGTCTAAGCAACAAGGTGGATATCTGGATCATTTCAATGCTTTTTATTAGGCAACTGTTTCCAAAAGCATGAATGTTAGTTTCATGACCCTTTCTTGTCTTATGACTCATTCTGATTCAACAATTGGTTTGCATTGCCACTTAAAAATTTTAATGGATGTCCTGTATGACATTTTTTTTATATATATATTATAAAGTGTTTTGGTAAAAATACTATAATGTTAAAAATACTTTTTTTTTTTTTTTTTTAAGAAATCAATACTTCTATTCAGCAAGGATGCATTAAATTGATCAAATAAATGTGACGGTAAAGACGTTTATGAAGTTACAGAAGATTTCGGTTTCAAATAAACGCTGTTCTGTATTGAGCAGCACAATGATTTTCAACACTGATAATAATAATGCATGTTTCTTGAGCACCAAATCAGCATATCAGAATGATTTCTGAAGGATCATGCGACACTGATGGCTGGAGTAATCGCTGCTATAAATTCAGCTTTGTCATCACAGGAATAAAAGACATTTTAAAATTTAAAAAAGTTTTTAATGTTTTTTTTTTATTATTGAATAAAGGCACTCTTGGTGATCATTTCTTTAAAATAAAAAAAATAAAAAACTATTTTAGAAACTTTTAAGATTTTACTATGTTTTAGCCTACAATTAACCATAATGAATCAAGTTTGTTGGCTATTTCTTGTGGTGAAATATTTGCTTTTTATGTCTGACCATATTTTTCCCATCCATCTCTTTCTGTCCCTGTTTCTATTCAGAATACATCCAGAAATATGCAACAGAGGAGGCTCTGAAGGAGCAGGAGGAAGGAGCGGGCGACTCCTCTTCAGAAAGCTCCATGTCTGACTTTTCAGAGGACGAAGCTCAGGACATGGAGTTGTAGTTAAGGGTGACAGTTTCTCCCCTTTACCACAGAGACTATATTATTTCCTAACCATGCGAAGCAGACTATAAAAGATTCACATTTAAACAAGGTGATTTTTTTTTTTTTATTATTATTATTATTACTAAACCAGGATTTTTATGGATATCTAGCGTTGATGATGAATATGGCACCCTCTGTAGGTGTTCCATCTCTACTCATTGGTGGTTGTTTTTTTTCCCCCTTTTTTCTCTCTTTCACTCGCTCTCTCCGTCACCCCAACAAAAGAAAGGCTTGTAGAGTTTCCCCTCTTGATTCCACGTTGGTAGCTGCGTAGCTGGAATGCATGTCATCGCCTCCCTAATCCACCTTTTTCCGACGCAGACTGTCCAGAGAGATACATGTATTTAAACGGGGGTGCCCTTTTTTTTTTTTTTTTTGTCCCCTTGTGATGTTACTAACATACTGAGAGTTGTGTTCGTGATGCTCTGATACATGAATCCCCTCGGCTTAGACCTTTTGCCAGGACAGTCTTCAGGTGGAGTTGTTGCAGATGGATCGGACACGTTTTGCCTCATTACTTCCCTCCACCTCAGCGGTTTGATCGATCCCATTCAATCATCCCAGTGCAAGTCATTTTGAATTATAGATGCTTTCCTGGTTGTCCCATTTTTTTACTTTTCATTTGTTTGTTTACTCTGTTTTAAGATAAAAACGCTTTAGAAGAATTCCTCTTCATTTTATTTTGGTCTCACCTGGAGGGGCAAGTTTCCACGCTGTATGTTAAAGCAAGCATCAGGATTTTACAAAACGCTGCTCACCGATCAAGCCCACGATACAGCGCCAGCGGAAAATATATATACGACTCCCTTTAAGTTCCATGAGCGTTTTTTTTTTTTTTAAAGAGGATGTAGGTGTAGAGGCTAGCACACCGAAGCTCAACTTTTACACTAGCTCAATGTTGTTTCTGGCTTTTGTTGCCTCGTTGTGGAAGCCCCACACCACAAAACGTGGCTCTACGCTGTGTGACCTTCCACGGTGACCTTCACAAAATGACCAGGAAGTGACTGTCCTGCTTTACGGAGCACAAATCTTTTATTTTGTACCAACAATGTATGCACAGAGTGTTTGTCTTTTTCCTCTTTCTGTCTCGCACCCTCTCCCTCTTTACGAGCATCTTTTTTGTACATTTGTTGTATGATGCGGAAGTGGAGTCCTGTAGGACTTTGTTGGTCTAGCCTAGAAGAAACCTTAAAGAGAAAAGAGACAAAAAAAAAAGATTTTTACTAACATTTGTAGTGTTCATCATCTTTTCCTATTGCTTGTGCATAACTATGATAGCTGTTGTTTGACCTCATGTAGATCTAGTTAGTTTTACTGGGTGGTGAAATCAAAATTAGATGTTCATATGGATTTAGTTTTTGTAACCTGCTTGTCCGATATTATACAGATATTATCAGAAGGATCCCATGTGGTAAGATCTGCCTTGTGGTTTTAGGGGACAGTCGAATAACACTGAGTTGGGTTTTCGCTGTGACAGTGTGGAAACGGGCAGATATCTTCTGTATAAAGAGCTTTTGAATTTCAACCTCTGCAGATATGATCAGTGGCATGTTGGTACTACGAAGAACCAGATTTAGTTTGTGTGCGTGTGTGTTTTTTGCAGTATTCTCACAAATCTCGCATTCTGAATGCACTTTGTATATCCATTCATCGTCCAAAATGTAAATGAAACGGGGTTGAAGTGTAGAGAAAACCGGATATCGACCCCGACGGAATGGCATAAGGGGACGTGTTTCAGTTCGGCTCGTGTGATTTGATCCAGAGCTGCCTATGTTTTTCCCATGGAGGGGCTTTTTTATGTTCTCTCCTTTTTTCTTTTTTAATTAAATTGATGTTTTATGGGCAAAACATTTGATGTTCTAGCCCAAGTCAAGAATTGGCCAAATTGTGCAATGGAAAAAAGGAAAGAGTCTCAGTTGAACATTTTTGA